>NC_091233.1:22526942-22541942 GCF_040958095.1 Procambarus clarkii | reverse complement strand
CTCGTGTCGCGTCAGACTAGAAATAAAAATGAATTTTGGAGAATTGATTTTTTATTTACCTCCAACAGTGAAAAGAAATGTACGAAAGATTGAGAAAATTTAATATTCATATATTTAATCATATTTAATAATATTTGTCTACAGGAAAGACTGCTACCAAAATATACTAATATATATATATATATATATATATATATATATATATATATATATATATTTATATATATATATATATATATATATATATATATATATATATATATATAGTATATATATATGTATATATATATATATATAGTATATATATATATATATACTATATATATATATATATATATATATATATATATATATATATATATATATATATATATACTATATATATATATATATATATATATATATATATATATATATATATATATACTAAAAAAATACAAAACAAAATACGACTCAAAACCATATGGTTTTTTTTTCAAATTTTCCTTAGGAGTTTGTTAACACATATGAAGGTATTATGACACCCGTTTTTAACACGAGGGTTAAACCTGTGTTAAACGAGCCAGAATGATGTTAACCACCTCATTATCTGGTTGGGCAGTTTGGTAAATTCCTGCCAGACTGTTGGGACCAAAGAGCCAGAGCTCAACCCCCGCAAGCACAACTAGGTGAGTACTTCAGGAAAGGGAGATGTAAAAGGCTTAGTATTAACTCGCAATGCAAAGTGTGAGGTAGTCTATCCAAAGTGTGAGGTCGTCTATCCAAAGTGTGAGGTAGTCTATCCAAAGTGTGAGGTCGTCTATCCAAAGTGTGAGGTCGTCTATCCAAAGTGTGAGGTCGTCTATCCAAAGTGTGAGGTAGTCTATACAAAGTGTGAGGTCGTCTATCCAAAGTGTGAGGTCGTCTATCCAAAGTGTGAGGTAGTCTATCCAAAGTGTGAGGTAGTCTATCCAAAGTGTGAGGTAGTCTATCCAAAGTGTGAGGTAGTCTATCCAAAGTGTGAGGTAGTCTATCCAAAGTGTGAGGTAGTCTATCCAAAGCGTGAGGTCCTCTATCCAAAGTGTGAGGTAGTCTATCCAAAGTGTGAGGTAGTCTATCCAAAGTGTGAGGTAGTCTATCCAAAGTGTGAGGTCCTCTATCCAAAGTGTGAGGTCCTCTATCCAAAGTGTGAGGTCCTCTATCCAAAGTGTGATGTCCTCTATCCAAAGTGTGAGGTCGTCTATCCAAAGTGTGAGGTCGTCTATCCAAAGTGTGAGGTCGTCTATCCAAAGTGTGAGGTCCTCTATCCAAAGTGTGATGTCCTCTATCCAAAGTGTGAGGTCCTCTATCCAAAGTGTGAGGTCCTCTATCCAAAGTGTGAGGTATCTGCAGTTCTGAGAGCGTTGTTCACCCGTGTTCATTAATCTGAGAGGATTGTTCACCCGTGTTCACTAATCTGAGAGGATTGTTCACCCATGTTCACTGATCTGAGAACATTGTTCACCCGTGTTCACTAATCTGAGAGGATTGTTCACCCGTGTTCACTAATCTGAGAACATTGTTCACCCGTGTTCACTAATCTGAGAGGATTGTTCACCCGTGTTCACTAATCTGAGAGGATTGTTCACCCGTGTTCACTAATCTGAGAACATTGTTCACCCGTGTTCACTAATCTGAGAACATTGTTCACCCGTGTTCACTAATCTGAGAGGATTGTTCACCCGTGTTCACTAATCTGAGAACAGCCCCAGAAACTAGACCAAACTCACAAAATTTCCACCAATAGGAACGGCTCGAAGAACATTTGACGTAACAGCCAAAAGTTGAAATTTTGGGAAAATTCCATTTTTAACTATTTTCATAATAAATCCCTTTTGGAATTCGTACTCAGAAAATAATACGCTAAAGAATAATGGAAGAGACGAATGGAAAGTGACAACAATGTTGATAAAGAAGACCACGAAGAATGGAGAATAAACAAGACAATATATGATGACTTGAAATGGTTTGTATAATGTTTGGTAAGGAGATGGGAATAATGAGTTCTCAGGAGCATTGCTGGGAATGATTTAAGCTCTCAGGAGCATTGTTGTGAATGATTTAAGCTCTCAGGAGCATTGTTGTGAATGATTTAAGCTCTCAGGAGCATTGTTGGGAATGATTTAAGCTCTCAGGAGCATTGTTGGGAATGATTTAAGCTCTCAGGAGCATTGTTGGGAATGATTTAAGCTCTCAGGAGCATTGCTGGGAATGATGGCTCTCAGGAGCATTGTTGGGAATGATTTAAGCTCTCAGGAGCATTGTTGGGAATGATGGGCTCTCAGGAGCATTGCTGGGAATGATTTAAGCTCTCAGGAGCATTGTTGGGAATGATTTAAGCTCTCAGGAGCATTGTTGGGAATGATTTAAGCTCTCAGGAGCATTGCTGGGAATGATGGCTCTCAGGAGCATTGTTGGGAATGATGGGCTCTCAGGAGCATTGGTGGGAATGATTTAAGCTCTCAGGAGCATTGTTGGGAATGATTTAAGCTCTCAGGAGCATTGCTGGGAATGATGGCTCTCAGGAGCATTGTTGGGAATGATGGGCTCTCAGGAGCATTGGTGGGAATGATTTAAGCTCTCAGGAGCATTGCTGGGAATAATGAGCTCTCAGGAGCATAGCTGGGAATGATTGGCTCTCAGGAGCATTGCTGGGAATGATTTAAGCTCTCAGGAGCATTGTTGGGAATGATTTAAGCTCTCAGGAGCATTGTTGGGAATGATGGCTCTCAGGAGCATTGGTGGGAATGATTTAAGCTCTCAGGAGCAGAGCTGGGAATGATTTAAGCTCTCAGGAGCATAGCTGGGAATGATTTAAGCTCTCAGGAGCATAGCTGGGAATGATTTAAGCTCTCAGGAGCATAGCTGGGAATGATTTAAGCTCTCAGGAGCATAGCTGGGAATGATTTAAGCTCTCAGGAGCAGAGCTGGGAATAATCATGCAGAAATCAAACCCATTAACAGTATTCCCAGAAACTCAACTTATAATTTGTCTTTAATTAAAAAAGTTATATAACTCCCCCAAAAAGTCATAATATTTTTTCTGGAAAATGTACCACTGGGAAAATTCCCAAAAAAGTTATTTTTTGCAATTTGTTTTAAGTTTTTAAAAATTTTGAAGACCAATATCCTTTCTGAAGAGCTTAAAAGTCCTTCAGAGAAGAAATAAAAAAAATTCCTTCTAGGCCATATGTATATATATATATATATATATATATATATATATATATATATATATATATATATATATATATATATATATATATATATATATATGTAGGTCAAGGCCCTCCTAAGGCCTTGACCTACATATTATATTGAACCATTACTGTCCCTTTCTAAGGTCTTGACCCATATATATATATATATATATATATATATATATATATATATATATATATATTTCCTATCTAAATCGCAACAGAGAGACACAGAGACTGTGTACCAACTGTCCAAGTTGTCAGTCGAACTATATCTGCTTTCTTGTGTGTAACGCGAAGTTCCTTTGCGGCGGACAGCTGTCTATAACAACATATAGAACCTAGAAACCGCGAAATATAGAAACAGAGAGAAACCAGATTAAAAAATTAACTGCTCCTCCAATCGTCGGCAGAAAGTAGAAGAGAAGACTGAAAATAGGTAGAAGTCAAACTTAGAATAGAGAGAGACAGAGACATCTAGGAAAAGTCAAAATAGCAGGAAAAGACGTTTTTTTTAATATATTATATTATTACATATTAATTATATTATTATATTCTATATTATTACCAGAGGTAGGAGCGGTTATCTTGAAGGATAGCGGCTAGGGGCTCCCTATAGGTCCCCCCGGGGTCCCCCCAGAACTACGGAATTAAAAGGGAGAACATTCTTTAACAACCGGTCTCCAAACGAGCGCGTCTTCACTTAATGGTTGTTATACACGGTGGTCATTACTCTCTAGCGTCGTTATGATCGCCATTATACACCATCGTCACTATACACCTGCAGCGATATACACAGTCTACTATGATGTAGATGTATGTTTGTTCTTCATTATACACTATCCATCACTCTCCCGAGGTCTTGACCCACATGTTATATTGACCCATCACCGCCCCTCCTAAGGTCTTGACCCACATGTTATATTGACCCATCACTGCCCCTCCTAAGGTCTTGACCCACATGTTATATTGACCCATCACTGCCCCTCCTAAGGTCTTGACCCACATGTTATATTGACCCATCACTGCCCCTCCTAAGGCCTTGACCCACATGTTATATTGACCCATCACTGCCCCTCCTAAGGTCTTGACCCACATGTTATATTGACCCATCACTGCCCCTCCTAAGGTCTTGACCCACATGTTATATTGACCCATCACTGCCCCTCCTAAGGCCTTGACCCACATGTTATATTGACCCATCACTGCCCCTCCTAAGGTCTTGACCCACATGTTATATTGACCCATCACTGCCCCTCCTAAGGTCGTGACCCACATGTTATATTGACCCATCACCGCCCCTCCTAAGGTCTTGACCCACATGTTATATTGACCCATCACTGCCCCTCCTAAGGCCTTGACCCACATATTGACCCATCACCGCCCCTCCTAAGGTCTTGACCCACATGTTATATTGACCCATCACCGCCCCTCATAAGGTCTTGACCCACATGTTATATTGACCCATCACCGCCCCTCTTAAGGTCTTGACCCACATGTTATATTGACCCATCACTGCCCCTCCTAAGGCCTTGACCCACATGTTATATTGACCCATCACCGCCAGTTCTAAGGTCTTGACCCACATGTTATATTGACCCATCACTGCCCCTCCTAAGGTCTTCACCCACATGTTATATTGACCCATCACTGCCCCTCCTAAGGTCTTGACCCACATGTTATATTGACCCATCACTGCCCCTCCTAAGGTCTTGACCCACATGTTATATTGACCCATCACCTCCAGTCCTAAGGTCTTGACCCACATGTTATATTGACCCATCACTGCCCCTCATAAGGCCTTGACCCACATATTGACCCATCACCGCCCCTCCTAAGGTCTTGACCCACATGTTATATTGACCCATCACTGCCCCTCCTAAGGCCTTGACCCACATGTTATATTGACCCATCACTGCCCCTCCTAAGGCCTTGACCCACATGTTATATTGACCCATCACTGCCCCTCTTAAGGCCTTGACCCACATGTTATATTGACCCATCACTGCCCCTCCTAAGGTCTTGACCCACATGTTATATTGACCCATCACTGCCCCTCCTAAGGTCTTGACCCACATGTTATATTGACCCATTGCTAAGCTATTGACCTGCGCGTCAGCGAGGGATTAGAAACGGAAAAAGAAAGAGACATTATGCTTAAGAGAAATAAAGAGAGTGAGAATGGGGGTCCAGAGAATGGGGTCCAAAGAATGGGGGTCCAAAGAATGTGGGGTCCAGAGAATGTGGGGTCCAGAGAATGTGGGGTCCAGAGAATGTGGGGTCCAAAGAATGGGGGGTCCAGAGAATGTGGGGTCCAAAGAATGTGGGGTCCAAAGAATGTGGGGTCCAGAGAATGTGGGGTCCAGAGAATGTGGGGTCCAGAGAATGTGGGGTCCAAAGAATGTGGGGTCCAAAGAATGTGGGGTCCAGAGAATGGGGGGTCCAAAGAATGTGGGGTCCAGAGAATGTGGGGTCCAAAGAATGGGGTCCAAAGAATGTGGGGTCCAGAGAATGGGGGTCCAAAGAATGGGGGTCCAAAAATGTGGGGTCCAGAGAATGGGGGGTCCAGAGAATGTGGGGTCCAGAGAATGTGGGGTCCAGAGAATGGGGGTCCAGAGAATGTGGGGTCCAGGGAATGTGGGGTCCAGGGAATGTGGGGTCCAGGGAATGTGAGATCCAGAGAATGTGGGGTCCAGAGAATGGGGGTCCAGAGAATGGGGGTCCAGAGAATGGGGGTCCAGAGAATGTGGGGTCCAGAGAATGGGGGGTCCAGGGAATGGGGGGTCCAGAGAATGTGGGGTCCAGAGAATGTGGGGTCCAGAGAATGTGGGGTCCAGAGAATGGGGGCCCAAAGAATGCGGGGTCCAAAAAATGTGGTGTCCAAAGAATGGGGGGTCCAGAGAATGTGGGGTCCAGAGAATGTGGGCTCCAGGGAATGGGGGGTCCAGAGAATGTGGGGTCCAGAGAATGGGGGTCCAGAGAATGGGGGTCCAGAGAATGTGGGATCCAGAGAATGTGGGGTCCAGAGAATGGGGGTTCAGAGAATGGGGGTCCAGAGAATGTGGGGTCCAGAGAATGGGGGGTCCAGAGAATGAGGGGTCCAGAGAATGGGGGGTCCAGAGAATGTGGGGTCCAGAGAATGTGGGGTCCAGAGAATGGGGGGTCCAGAGAATGGGGGGTCCAGGGAATGGGGGGTCCAAAGAATGGGGGGTCCAGAGAATGTGGGGTCCAGACAATGGGGGGTCCAGAGAATGGGGGGTCCAGAGAATGTGGGGTCCAGAGAATGTGGGGTCCAGAGAATGGGGGTCCAGAGAATGGGGGGTCCAGAGAATGTGGGGTCCAGAGAATGTGGGGGTCCAGAGAATGTGGGGTCCAGAGAATGGGGGGTCCAGAGAATGTGGGGTCCAGAGAATGGGGGGTTCAGAGAATGGGGGGTCCAGAGAATGTGGGGTCCAGAGAATGGGGGGGTCCAGAGAATGTGGGGTCCAGAGAATGTGGGGTCCAGAGAATGTGGGGTCCAGAGAATGGGGGTCCAGAGAATGTGGGGTCCAGAGAATGGGGGGTCCAGAGAATGGGGGTCCAAAGAATGGTTTACCATTCTTTGTTTACCATAAAGTTTCTTTCACCCTGAATGCCCCTGTTACCTAGCACTAAATAGGTACCTGGGAGTTAGTCAGCTGTCACGGGCTGCTTCCTGGGGTGTGTGTGGTGTGGGGGAAAAAAAAGTAGTTAGTAAACAGTTGATTAACAGTTGAGAGGCGGGCTGAAAGAGCAGAGCTCAACCCCCGCAAACACAACTAGGTGAATACAACTAGGTGAATACAGCTAGGTGAATACAACTAGGTGAATCCAACCCTGGCTGAGGCACCACTGGTAAACAAACCATTTCCTCCAACACTGGCCTCTTATACATGTAACTGGCAGAGTAAATTTGAGTGGAATTGCCTTTGTGCTTGTTGCCTACGGGCTCACCATAGCCCGTGCTACTTGGAACATGTTCCGAGTAGCTGAGTCTATAACAACAACAACAGCTTGTACCATATGTCCATTCCTCTCTCCTTCTCCCTTCCTCCTCCTCCTCCATCTTCCCCTCCCTTCCTTCTATCTCTTCCTTCCCCTCCTTATCCCTATCTCCCTCTCCCGGAACTGAATTAACTTCTATGAAACGCGGAAAATCACTCCCTTCGATTCTTAGCGACACGGTAGCCTAGCATCGTTCCCCCCTCGGCCAATCACGCGCACTCCTTCCCGACGGCCAATCATAACACAAGGTCCCCCACACCACCCGTGTTCTCATTGGCCGAGTCGCTCGACAAGTCCCACATGGTTCTACTCCACGAGGCGGCTTTGACGGAAACATTGCATTACAGGGCACGGGATTGGCTGGATATTCTGCCTTAGCAAACCTTTCTTCCTACTAAGGGTAAAAATGACTTTAGAACAGGGGCCAGATTCACGAAGCAGTTACGCAAGCACTTACGAACCTGGGGCCAGATTCACGAAGCAGTTACGCAAGCACTTACGAACCTGGGGCCAGATTCACGAAGCAGTTACGCAAGCACTTACGAACCTGGGGCCAGATTCCCGAAGCCGTTACGCAAGCACTTACGAACCTGGGGCCAGATTCCCGAAGCCGTTACGCAAGCACTTACGAACCTGGGGTCAGATTCACGAAGCAGTTACGCAAGCACTTACGAACCTGGGGCCAGATTCACGAAGCAGTTACGCAAGTACTTACGAACCTGGGGCCCAGATTCACGAAGCAGTTACGCAAGCACTTACGAACCTGGGGCCAGATTCACGAAGCCGTTACGCAAGCACTTACGAACCTGGGGCCAGATTCCCGAAGCCGTTACGCAAGCACTTACGAACCTGGGGCCAGATTCCCGAAGCCGTTACGCAAGCACTTACGAACCTGGGGCCAGATTCCCGAAGCCGTTACGCAAGCACTTACGAACCTGGGGCCAGATTCCCGAAGCCGTTACGCAAGCACTTACGAACCTGGGGCCAGATTCACGAAGCAGTTACGCAAGCACTTACGAACCTGGGGCCAGATTCACGAAGCAGTTACGCAAGCACTTACGAACCTGGGGCCAGAATCACGAAGCAGTTACGCAAGCACTTACGAACGTGTACACCTTTCCTCAATCTTTGACGGCTTTGGTTACATTTATTAAACAGTTTACAAGCATGAAAACTTGCCAATCAACTGTTGTTATTGTTATAAACAGCCTCCTGGTGCTTCGGAGCTCATTAACTGTTTAATAAGTGTAAACAAAGCCGCCAAAGATTGAGAAAAGATGGACAGGTTAGGTAACCTGTACGTCAAATTACGACGTGTTATTAGGATGATGGGCTGGATAAATGGAGGATAATTGAGTGACAGTTGGGTGATAATTGGGTGATAAAGCAATAAAATGGGATCAGACTTTAAGAAAGAGAAAATGAATGACTGATATCACAGGCAAAGAATATATAAGGGATATAAAATAGGATATAAGGGATATAAAATAGGATATAAGGCATATAAAATAGGATATAAGGCATATAAAATAGGATATAAGGCATATAAAATAGGATATAAAGGATATGAAATAGGATATAAATAAGATATGTTATATAAAATAGGATATAAGGGATATAAAATAGGATATAAGGGATATAAAATAGGATATAAATAAGATATGTTATATAAAATAGGATATAAGTAAAGACCAGACTACACACCAGAAGATGAGGAGACACCTCCTAATCCCGGGATATAAGTGGTATTAGGAATTAACCTCTTAAGGATCCTAGAGAGAGAGAAAAAGAAATTAAAGTCAAAACTCGAGTTAGAATTAGTGGATGAGACAAAAGGAAGATATCTCTTTCTCCAAGAGATCTTGGGGAAATAGACTTTGAGAGAGAAATGGTTCGTTGTCATTAGGACTTTTGTCACTTCAAACCATTATCATACTACTTGATAATGGTCTAAGATGGACCGAAACGTCGTGGTTTCACCATCTTCTGGTGTGGGGTCTGGTCCTCATATCTTCAGCGATGTTATTGTGACTGATTGTGAGAGCTGTGTGGATAATACAGGATGGTTATCTTGAGGTTATCTTGAGATGATTTCGGGGCTTAGTGTCCCCGCGGCCCGGTCCACGACCAGGCCTCCACCCCCAGGAAGCAGCCTGTGACAGCTGACTAACACCCAGGTACCTATTTTACTGCTAGGTAACAGGAGCATAGGGTGAAAGAAACTCTGCCCATTGTTTCTCGCCGGCGCCTGGGATCGAACCCAGGACCACAGGATCACAAGTCCAGCGTGCTGTCCGCTCGGCCGACCGGCTCCTATGACCACGATGTGTAGGTTATTTGAATATCTTTCATGGTGTCTATAGTGAGGTTTAGTGAATGTGTTGACTTCGTCGGTGGGAGAATGGTTGTGTATTGGTCCTTGAAGTGAAGGTTTGTGTGGTTAGTGTGTGTGTGGGAGTTCCTAAGTCTTTTCTTGCACTAATATTGGTTTTTAAGTCATTCAGGCAGCCACTACCACATTCATTGTTACCACTATCGTTACCACGACCAACATCTTCACCACCACCACAACCGTCACCCTCACCACCTTCACTATCACCACCACCCAGCCACCACCACCACCATCACCACCACCACCACCACCACCACCACCACCACCACCACCACCACCACCATCACCACCACCACCACCCAGCCACCACCACCACCACCACCACCACCACCACCACCACCACCACCATCACCACCACCACCATCACCACCACCACCATCACCACCACCACCACCACCATCACCACCACCACCACCATCACCACCACCACCACCACCACCACCACCATCACCACCACCACCATCACCACCACCACCACCATCACCACCATCACCACCACCACCACCACCACCACCACCACTACCACTATGGGGTATCAATGCTCCTACACCCACAATATGGGGTATCAATGCTCCTACACCCACAATATGGGGTATCAATGCTCCTACACCCACAATATGGGGTATCAATGCTCCTACACCCACAATATGGGGTATCAATGCTCCTACACCCACAATATGGGGTATCAATGCTCCTACACCCACAATATGGGGTATCAATGCTCCTACACCCACAATATGGGGTATCAATGCTCCTACACCCACAATATGGGGTATCAATGCTCCTACACCCACAATATGGGGCATCAATGCTCCTACACCCACAATATGGGGTATCAATGCTCCTACACCCACAATATGGGGCATCAATGCTCCTACACCCACAATATGGGGTATCAATGCTCCTACACCCACAATATGGGGTATCAATGCTCCTGCACCCACAATATGGGGTATCAATGCTCCTACACCCACAATATGGGGCATCAATGCTCCTACACCCACAATATGGGGTATCAATGCTCCTACACCCACAATATGGGATATCAATGCTCCTACACCCACAATATGGGGTATCAATGCTCCTACACCCACAATATGGGGCATCAATGCTCCTACACCCACAATATGGGGCATCAATGCTCCTACACCCACAATATGGGGCATCAATGCTCCTACACCCACAATATGGGGCATCAATGCTCCTACACCCACAATATGGGGTATCAATGCTCCTACACCCACAATATGGGGTATCAATGCTCCTACACCGACAATAAGGGGTATCAATGCTCCTACACCCACAATATGGGGTATCAATGCTCCTGCACCCACAATATGGGGTATCAATGCTCCTACACCCACAATATGGGGTATCAATGCTCCTACACCCACAATATGGGATATCAATGCTCCTACACCCACAATATGAGGTATCAATGCTCCTACACCCACAATATGGGGTATCAATGCTCCTACACCCACAATAGGAGGTATCAATGCTCCTACACCCACAATATGGGGTATCAATGCTCCTGCACCCACAATATGGGGCATCAATGCTCCTACACCCACAATATGGGGCATCAATGCTCCTACACCGACAATAAGGGGTATCAATGCTCCTACACCCACAATATGGGATATCAATGCTCCTACACCCACAATATGAGGTATCAATGCTCCTACACCCACAATAGGAGGTATCAATGCTCCTACACCCACAATATGGGGTATCAATGCTCCTACACCCACAATATGGGGTATCAATGCTCCTGCACCCACAATATAGAATATCAATGCTCCTACACCCACAATATGGGGCATCAATGCTCCTACACCCACAATATGGGGCATCAATGCTCCTACACCCACAATATGGGGTATCAATGCTCCTACACCCACAATATGGGGTATCAATGCTCCTACACCCACAATATGGGGTATCAATGCTCCTACACCCACAATATGGGGTATCAATGCTCCTACACCCACAATATGGGGTATCAATGCTCCTACACCCACAATATGGGGTATCAATGCTCCTACACCCACAATATGGGGTATCAATGCTCCTGCACCCACAATATAGAATATCAATGCTCCTACACCCACAATATGGGGCATCAATGCTCCTACACCCACAATATGGGGCATCAATGCTCCTACACCCACAATATGATGTATCAATGCTCCTGCACCCACAATATGGGGTATCAATGCTCCTGCACCCACAATATGGGGTATCAATGCTCCTACACCCACAATATTGGGTATCAATGCTCCTACACCCACAATATGAGGTATCAATGCTCCTACACCCACAATATAGGGTATCAATGCTCCTACACCCACAATATGGGGTATCAATGCTCCTACACCCACAATATAGGGTATCAATGCTCCTACACCCACAATATGGGGTATCAATGCTCCTACACCCACAATATGGGGCATCAATGCTCCTACACCCACAATATGAGGTATCAATGCTCCTACACCCACAATATGGGGCATCAATGCTCCTACACCCACAATATGGGGTATCAATGCTCCTACACCCACAATATGGGGTATCAATGCTCCTGCACCCACAATATGGGGTATCAATGCTCCTGCACCCACAATATGGGGTATCAATGCTCCTACACCCACAATATGGGGTATCAATGCTCCTACACCCACAATATGGGGTATCAATGCTCCTGCACCCACAATATGGGGTATCAATGCTCCTGCACCCACAATATGGGGTATCAATGCTCCTACACCCACAATATGGGGTATCAATGCTCCTACACCCTCAATATGATGTATCAATGCTCCTACACCCACAATATGGGGTATCAATGCTCCTACACCCACAATATGGGGTATCAATGCTCCTACACCCTCAATATGATGTATCAATGCTCCTACACCCACAATATGGGGTATCAATGCTCCTACACCCACAATATGGGGTATCAATGCTCCTACACCCTCAATATGATGTATCAATGCTCCTACACCCACAATATGGGGTATCAATGCTCCTGCACCCACAATATGGGGCATCAATGCTCCTACACCCACAATATGGGGTATCAATGCTCCTACACCCACAATATGGGGTATCAATGCTCCTGCACCCACAATATGGGGTATCAATGCTCCTGCACCCACAATATGGGGTATCAATGCTCCTACACCCACAATATGGGGTATCAATGCTCCTACACCCTCAATATGATGTATCAATGCTCCTACACCCACAATATGGGGTATCAATGCTCCTACACCCACAATATGGGGTATCAATGCTCCTGCACCCACAATATGGGGTATCAATGCTCCTACACCCACAATATGGGGTATCAATGCTCCTACACCCTCAATATGATGTATCAATGCTCCTACACCCACAATATGGGGTATCAATGCTCCTACACCCACAATATGAGGTATCAATGCTCCTACACCCACAATATGGGGTATCAATGCCCAAACACCCACAATATGGGGCATCAATGCTCCTACACCCACAATATGGGGTATCAATGCCCAAACACCCACAATATGAGGTATCAATGCTCCTACACACACAATATGGGGTATCAATGCTCCTACACCCTCAATATGATGTATCAATGCTCCTACACCCACAATATGGGGTATCAATGCTCCTACACCCACAATATGGGGTATCAATGCTCCTACACCCACAATATGGGGTATCAATGCTCCTACACCCACAATATGGGGTATCAATGCTCCTACACCCACAATATGGGGTATCAATGCTCCTACACCCACAATATGGGGCATCAATGCTCCTACACCCACAATATGGGGCATCAATGCCCAAACACCCACAATATGGGGTATCAATGCCCCCCCAAAAAACAACATACCATTAACAGAGCACAAGCCTCGCTTAAAATACTGCTGAGGAACAAAATGCTAGAACCAACAGCTAATCAGGTCCCTCTCTGGGTCGTATGAAGATTGCAATTAATGAAATGCAACCCACTCTCCCTGATTAATTCAACACTTCTGGTAAAAACACTCATCATAGCCTTGATAATGAGGAGACAAAGAGAGGAAGAGAGTAGGAGGAGAGTGCAGAGAGAGAGAGAGAGAGAGAGAGAGAGAGAGAGAGAGAGAGAGAGAGAGAGATAAGGGGAGCAGGATTCAAGATAAAGGTACGAAAGATAGTGGGATGAAGAGGGAGTGTGTGTGTGTGTGTGTGTGTGTGTGTGTGTGTGTGTGTGTGTGTGTGTATGTGTGTGTGTGTGTGTGTGTGTGTGTGTGTGTGTGTGTGTGTGTGTGTGTGCGTGCGTGTGTGTGTGTGTGTGTGTGTGTGTGTGTGTGGGTGTGTGTGTGTGTGTGTGTGTGTGCGTGTGTGTGTGTGTGTGTGTGTGTGTGTGTGTGTGTGTGTGTGTGTGTGTGTGTGTGTGTGTCTGACATTTTTGGAACCATGTTTAATTTTAAATGTTTTTCTTATTATTATCTGTATTGCCTCAGTTGTGTATTATTACTACTGGAAGCCAAACCTGGCAGCCACCACTGGCAGCCACCACTGGCAGCCACCACTGGCAGTCACCACTGGCAGCTACCACTGGCAGCCACCACTGGCAGCCACCACTGGCAGTCACCACTGGCAGCCACCACTGGCAGCTACCACTGGCAGCCACCACTGGCAGCCACCACTGGCAGCCACCACTGGCAGCTACCACTGGCAGCCACCACTGGCAGCCACCACTGGCAGTCACCACTGGCAGCCACCACTGGCAGCCACCACTGGCAGCCACCACTGGCAGCTACCACTGGCAGCCACCACTGGCAGTCACCACTGACAGCCACCACTGGCAACCACCACTGGCAGCCACCACTGGCAGCCACCACTGACAGCCACCACTGGCAGTCACCACTGGCAGCCACCACTGGCAGCCACCACTGGCAGCCACCACTGGCAGCCACCACTGGCAGCCACCACTGGCAGTCACCACTGACAGCCACCACTGGCAACCACCACTGGCAGCCACCACTGGCAGCCACCACTGACAGCCACCACTGGCAGTCACCACTGACAGCCACCACTGGCAGCCACCACTGGCAGCCACCACTGGCAGCTACCACTGGCAGCCACCACTGGCAGCCACCACTGGCAGTCACCACTGACAGCCACCACTGGCAACCACCACTGGCAGCCACCACTGGCAGCCACCACTGACAGCCACCACTGGCAGTCACCACTGGCAGCCACCACTGGCAGCCACCACTGGCAACCACCACTGGCAGCCACTACTGGCAGCCACCACTGGCAGCCACCAATGGCAACCACCACTGGCAACCACCACTGGCAGCCACTACTGGCAGTCACCAC
>NC_091233.1:22511942-22521942 GCF_040958095.1 Procambarus clarkii | reverse complement strand
TTTCTTCTAACGTCGTTATGCCTAACTCTTTCAATCCTTTCATGTACTACTTCACGTAGTTCTGTAGAGAGTCGTAGCCAATTTTTTTGATGCTCTTTTGGGTACTTTTTATGAAATGGGGGACTGTACGTCGAGGGGCTGCATACACTCGGATTGGTCTCACATAGGTGGAGTACAATGCTCTGAATGTTTCCTTATTGAGAGTCATGAAAGGTCGGCTGATTATTGCATGTATCACATATGCCGCTGATGATATTTGCTTTACGTGTTTGTGTGAGGTGGGACTTGAGATTGTACCTGTTTCCAAGTTTTTTCTCGACGTGTCTCAAGGAGCTGATTTCCCTACATTGTGTACGATTCTGTTGACCTCTTCCTGACCCTATTTGTGCCACCTTATATCTTGTCTGAGGTCACCGGTAGTTTAGTCTGAGTCTGTGTACAAGCTGGGCTGTGGTCAAGTTCGATACTCTGGGGCCAAATTCACGAAAGCACTTACGCAAATACTTACGACCCTGGGGCCAGATTCACGAAGCAGTTACGCAAGCACTTACGAACGTGTACCTCTTTCCTCAATCTTTGACGGCTTTGGTTACATTTATTAAACAGTTTACAAGCATGAAAACTTGCCAATCAACTGTTGTTATTGTTATAAACAGCCTCCTGGTGCTTCGGGGCTCATTAACTGTTTAATTATTGTAAACAAAGCCGCCTAAGATTGAGAAAAGATGTACAGGTTCGTAAGTGCTTGCGTAAGTACTTTCGTGAATCTGGCCCCTGGTCCACCTGAAGGAGGCCCTAGAGCTCTTGAAAGAGGCTCTGGTCCTCCTAAAGAAGACTCTGGGCCTCCTAAAGAAGGCTCTGTGCCTCCTAAAGAAGGCTCTGGGCCTCCTAAAGAAGGCTCTGAGCCTCCTAAAGAAGGCTCTGAGCCTCCTAAAGAAGGCTCTGGGCCTCCTAAAGAAGGCTCTGGGCCTCCTAAAGAAGGCTCTGGTCCTCCTAAGGCTCTGGTCCTCCTAAAGAAGGCTCTGGTCCTCCTAAAGAAGGCTCTGAGCCTCCTAAAGAAGGCTCTGGGCCTCCTAAAGAAGGCTGTGGTCCTCCTAAAGAAGGCTGTGGGCCTCCTAAAGAAGGCTCTGGTCCTTCTAAAGAAGGCTCTGGTCCTCCTAAAGAAGGCTCTGGGCCCCCTAAAGAAGGCTCTGGGCCTCCTAAAGAAGGCTGTGGGCCTCCTAAAGAAGGCTCTGGGCCTCCTAAAGAAGGCTCTGGGCCTCCTAAAGAAGGCTCTGGTCCTCCTAAAGAAGGCTCTGAGCCTCCTAAAGAAGGCTCTGAGCCTCCTAAAGAAGGCTCTGAGCCTCCTAAAGAAGGCTCTGAGCCTCCTAAAGAAGGCTCTGAGCCTCCTAAAGAAGGCTCTGGGCCTCCTAAAGAAGGCTGTGGTCCTCCTAAAGAAGGCTATGGGCCTCCTAAAGAAGGCTCTGGTCCTTCTAAAGAAGGCTCTGGTCCTCCTAAAGAAGGCTCTGGGCCCCCTAAAGAAGGCTCTGGGCCTCCTAAGGAAGGCTCTGGTCATCTTTAAGAAGGCTCTGGTCCTTTACAGGTTCTAGGTCTAAACAATAACTGTGGTCTCTGGTCCTGGTGAGAGTCTACTGCGAGCACAGTGGCAGGAGTCCTTGAGGATAACAAGGGCGGGCGGTCGCATCATTCATCATGGGTCTCGGGGCTGAATAAGTCACAAAAATGTATAATTTTCTTCTCCTGCTCCTTTCATCTTCAGCTGCCGTCAGTGGCCGGCCCGCTCTCGTGATTTGCTACACCGTCAAAAATGCAGCAGTTTTGCCTAACCAAAAATGTCAAAATGCAACAGTTTTGTCTAACCAAAAATGTCAAAATGCAACAGTTTTGTCTAACCAAAAATGTCAAAATGCAACAGTTTTGTCTAACCAAAAATGTCAAAATGCAGCAGTTTTCTCTAACCAAAAATGTCAAAATGCAGCAGTTTTCTCTAACCAAAAATGTCAAAATGCAGCAGTTTTCTCTAACCAAAAATGTCAAAATGCAGCAAAATGTAATTGGGGTTTGTTCCCCAATTACTGGTGAAACACAGAGGCATAGAGAGATGAGAGGGCCAGATTATGGTCATCTCACTACCCAGGATTCGAACCCGGGTCCATACCTGCTAGGTATGTGTGCTAACTGCTTTAGTGTTTGGTGATGCCATGTAACAAGATGATATTTGATGGTGCTGGCTGCTTATATGGCTGCCTTCCTGGCTGGCTGCCTGCCTGGCTGGCTGCCTGGCTGCCTGCCTGCCTGGCTGCCTGCCTGCCTGCCTGCCTGGCTGCCTGCCTGGCTGCCTGCCTGCCTGCCTGCCTGGCTGCCTGCCTGGCTGCCTGCCTGGCTGCCTGCCTGCCTGGCTGCCTACCTGCCTGCCTGCCTGCCTGGCTGCCTGCCTGGCTGCCTGGCTGCTTGCCTGGCTGCCTGCCTGCCTGCCTGCCTGCCTGCCTGCCTGCCTGGCTGCCTGCCTGGCTGCCTGCCTGCCTGCCTGCCTGCCTGCCTGGCTGCCTGCCTGCCTGCCTGCCTGCCTGCCTGGCTGGCTGGCTGCCTGGCTGCCTGCCCGCCTGCCTGCCTGCCTGCCTGCCTGGCTGGCTGCCAGCCTGGCTGCCTGCCTGGCTGCCCGCCTGCCTGCCTGCCTGCCTGCCTGGCTGGCTGCCAGCCTGGCTGCCTGCCTGGCTGCCTGCCTGCCTGGCTGCCTGCCTGGCTGCCTGCCTGCCTGCCTGCCTGCCTGCCTGCCTGCCTGCCTGCCTGGCTGCCTGCCTGGCTGGCTGCCTGCCTGCCTGCCTGCCTGCCTGCCTGCCTGCCTGCCTAGCTGCCTGCCTTCCTGGCTGCCTGCCTGCCTGCCTGCCTGGCTGCCTGCCTGCCTGCCTGCCTGCCTAGCTGCCTGCCTGCCTGGCTGCCTGCCTGCCTGCCTAGCTGCCTGCCTGCCTGGCTGCCTGCCTGCCTGCCTAGCTGCCTGCCTGCCTGCCTGCCTGGCTGCCTGCCTGCCTGCCTGGCTGCCTGCCTGGCTGCCTGCCTGCCTAGCTGCCTGCCTGGCTGCCTGCCTGCCTGCCTGCCTGCCTGCCTGCCTGCCTGGCTGCCTGCCTGCCTGGCTGGCTGTCTGCCTGCCTGCCTGCCTGGCTGCCTGCCTGCCTGGCTGCCTGCCTGCCTGCCTAGCTGCCTGCCTGCCTGGCTGCCTGCCTGCCTGCCTAGCTGCCTGCCTGCCTGGCTGCCTGCCTGCCTGCCTGCCTAGCTGCCTGCCCGCCTGCCTGCCTGCCTGCCTGCCTGGCTGGCTGCCAGCCTGGCTGCCTGCCTGGCTGCCCGCCTGCCTGCCTGCCTGCCTGCCTGGCTGGCTGCCAGCCTGGCTGCCTGCCTGGCTGCCTGCCTGCCTGGCTGCCTGCCTGGCTGCCTGCCTGCCTGCCTGCCTGCCTGCCTGCCTGCCTGCCTGCCTGGCTGCCTGCCTGGCTGGCTGCCTGCCTGCCTGCCTGCCTGCCTGCCTGCCTGCCTGCCTAGCTGCCTGCCTTCCTGGCTGCCTGCCTGCCTGCCTGCCTGGCTGCCTGCCTGCCTGCCTGCCTGCCTAGCTGCCTGCCTGCCTGGCTGCCTGCCTGCCTGCCTAGCTGCCTGCCTGCCTGGCTGCCTGCCTGCCTGCCTAGCTGCCTGCCTGCCTGCCTGCCTGGCTGCCTGCCTGCCTGCCTGGCTGCCTGCCTGGCTGCCTGCCTGCCTAGCTGCCTGCCTGGCTGCCTGCCTGCCTGCCTGCCTGCCTGCCTGCCTGCCTGGCTGCCTGCCTGCCTGGCTGGCTGTCTGCCTGCCTGCCTGCCTGGCTGCCTGCCTGCCTGGCTGCCTGCCTGCCTGCCTAGCTGCCTGCCTGCCTGGCTGCCTGCCTGCCTGCCTAGCTGCCTGCCTGCCTGGCTGCCTGCCTGCCTGCCTGCCTAGCTGCCTGCCTGCCTGGCTGCCTGCCTGCCTGCCTGGCTGCCTGCCTGGCTGCCTGCCTGCCTAGCTGCCTGCCTGCCTGGCTGCCTGCCTGCCTGCCTGCCTGCCTGCCTGGCTGGCTGTCTGCCTGCCTGCCTGCCTGCCTGGCTGCCTGCCTGCCTGGCTGCCTGCCTGCCTGGCTGCCTGCCTGCCTGCCTGGCTGCCTGCCTGCCTGCCTGGCTGGCTGCCTGCCTGCCTGCCTGCCTGCCTGCCTGCCTGGCTGCCTGCCTGCCTGCCTGGCTGCCTGCCTGCCTGCCTGGCTGCCTGCCTGCCTGCCTGCCTGCCTGCCTGGCTGCCTGCCTGCCTGGCTGCCTGCCTGCCTGCCTGCCTGCCTGCCTGCCTGGCTGGCTGCCTGCCTGCCTGGCTGCCTGCCTGCCTGCCTGCCTGCCTGGCTGCCTGGCTGCCTGCCTGGCTGTCTGCCTGCCTGCCTGCCTGCCTGCCTGCCTGCCTGCCTGCCTGCCTGCCTGCCTGGCTGCCTGCCTGCCTGCCTGGCTGCCTGGCTGCCTGCCTGGCTGCCTGCCTGCCTGGCTGCCTGCCTGCCTGGCTGGCTGTCTGCCTGCCTGCCTGCCTGGCTGCCTGCCTGCCTGGCTGCCTGCCTGCCTGCCTAGCTGCCTGCCTGCCTGGCTGCCTGCCTGCCTGCCTAGCTGCCTGCCTGCCTGGCTGCCTGCCTGCCTGCCTGCCTAGCTGCCTGCCTGCCTGGCTGCCTGCCTGCCTGCCTGGCTGCCTGCCTGGCTGCCTGCCTGCCTAGCTGCCTGCCTGCCTGGCTGCCTGCCTGCCTGCCTGCCTGCCTGCCTGGCTGGCTGTCTGCCTGCCTGCCTGCCTGCCTGGCTGCCTGCCTGCCTGGCTGCCTGCCTGCCTGGCTGCCTGCCTGCCTGCCTGGCTGCCTGCCTGCCTGCCTGGCTGGCTGCCTGCCTGCCTGCCTGCCTGCCTGCCTGCCTGGCTGCCTGCCTGCCTGCCTGGCTGCCTGCCTGCCTGCCTGGCTGCCTGCCTGCCTGCCTGCCTGCCTGCCTGGCTGCCTGCCTGCCTGGCTGCCTGCCTGCCTGCCTGCCTGCCTGCCTGCCTGGCTGGCTGCCTGCCTGCCTGGCTGCCTGCCTGCCTGCCTGCCTGCCTGGCTGCCTGGCTGCCTGCCTGGCTGTCTGCCTGCCTGCCTGCCTGCCTGCCTGCCTGCCTGCCTGCCTGCCTGCCTGCCTGCCTGGCTGCCTGCCTGCCTGCCTGGCTGCCTGGCTGCCTGCCTGGCTGCCTGGCTGCCTGCCTGCCTGGCTGCCTGCCTGCCTGCCTGCCTGCCTGCCTGGCTGCCTGGCTGCCTGCCTGGCTGTCTGCCTGCCTGCCTGCCTGCCTGCCTGCCTGCCTGCCTGCCTGCCTGGCTGCCTGCCTGCCTGCCTGGCTGCCTGGCTGCCTGCCTGGCTGCCTGGCTGCCTGCCTGCCTGGCTGCCTGCCTGGCTGCCTGGCTGCCTGCCTGGCTACCTGCCTGCCTGCCTGCCTGCCTGCCTGCCTGGCTGCCTGCCTGCCTGCCTGCCTGCCTGCCTGGCTGCCTGCCTGGCTGCCTGCCTGCCTGGCTGCCTGCCTGCCTGGCTGCCTGCCTGCCTGCCTGGCTGCCTGCCTGCCTGCCTGCCAGCCTGCCTGCCTGCCTGCCTGCCTCAGGCCTTATAAGGCCTTAGTATACTATTCTGATGTTTCAAACTGATCTTCAAGTGTTGAAAATGCTCCATAAATGCTCCAGGTTGACCTTACAAGACAGAAAATGCTCCAGAAATGTTCCAAATTGACCTTCCAATTAGCGCCTGTCGTCTGAAAATACTCTGGAATACCTTTTAGTGTCTCAGAATAGGATTCCAATACCAATATCAAGCGATCCGAACTGCGTTATACTGGAATTTGTTCAATCTTTAACGTCACATTGGCTCGTTCCACAGGTCACTATAGCGCCCCCCAGGCCCCGTCCAGCGCCCCCCAGGCCCCGTCCAGCGCCCCCCAGGCCCCGACCAGCGCCCCCAGGCCCCGACCAGCGCCCCCAGACCCCGACCAGCGCCCCCTAGGCCCCGTCCAGCGCCCCCTGGCCCCGACCAGCGCCCCCCAGGCCCCGTCCAGCGCCCCCAGGCCCCGACCAGCGCCCCCAGGCCCCGACCAGCGCCCCCAGGCCCTGACCAGCGCCCCCAGGCCCCGACCAGCGCCCCCCAGGCCCCGACCAGCGCCCCCCAGGCCCCGACCAGCGCCCCCAGGCCCCGACCACCGCCCCCAGGCCCCGACCAGCGCCCCCAGGCCCCGACCAGCGCCCCCAGGCCCCGACCACCACCCCCAGGCCCCGACCAGCGCCCCCCAGGCCCCGACCAGCGCCCCCCAGGCCCCGACCAGCGCCCCCCAGGCCCCGTCCAGCGCCCCCCAGGCCCCGTCCAGCGCCCCCCAGGCCCCGTCCAGCGCCCCCCAGGCCCCGTCCAGCGCCCCCCAGGCCCCGTCCAGCGCCCCCCAGGCCCCGTCCAGCGCCCCCCAGGCCCCCGACCAGCGCCCCCCAGGCCCCGACCAGCGCCCCCAGATCCCGACCAGCGCCCCCAGGCCCCGACCAGCGCCTCCAGGCCCCGACCAGCGCCCCGCAGGCCCCGACCAGCGCCCCCCAGGCCCCGACCAGCGCCCCTAGGCCCCGACCAGCACCCCCAGGCCCCGACCAGCGCCCCCAGGCCCCGACCACCACCCCCAGGCCCCGACCAGCGCTCCCAGGCCCCGACCACCACCCCCAGGCCCCGACCAGCGCCCCCAGGCCCCGACCAGCGCCCCCAGGCCCCGACCAGCGCCCCCAGGCCCCGACCAGCGCCCCCCAGGCCCCGACCAGCGCCCCCCAGGCCCCGACCAGCGCCCCCCAGGCCCCGACCAGCGCCCCCAGGCCCCGACCACCGCCCCCAGGCCCCGACCAGCGCCCCCAGGCCCCGACCAGCGCCCCCCAGGCCCCGACCAGCGCCCCCCAGGCTCCGTCCAGCGCCCCCAGGCCCCGACCAGCGCCCCTAGGCCCCGACCAGCGCCCCCCAGGCCCCGACCAGCGCCCCCCAGGCCCCGACCAGCGCCCCTAGGCCCCGACCAGCGCCCCCAGGCCCCGACCAGCGCCCCCAGGCCCCGACCACCGCCCCCAGGCCCCGACCAGCGCCCCCAGGCCCCGACCACCGCCCCCAGGCCCCGACCACCGCCCCCAGGCCCCGACAAGCGCCCCCAGGCCCCGACCAGCGCCCCCAGGCCCCGACCAGCGCCCCCAGGCCCCGACCAGCGCCCCCCAGGCCCCGACCAGCGCCCCCCAGGCCCCGACCAGCGCCCCCCAGGCCCCGACCAGCGCCCCCAGGCCCCGACCACCGCCCCCAGGCCCCGACCAGCGCCCCCAGGCCCCGACCAGCGCCCCCCAGGCCCCGACCAGCGCCCCCCAGGCTCCGTCCAGCGCCCCCAGGCCCCGACCAGCGCCCCTAGGCCCCGACCAGCGCCCCCCAGGCCCCGACCAGCGTTCCCAGGCCCCGACCAGCGCCCCCAAGCCCCGACCAGCGCCCCAGGCCCCGACCAGCGCCCCCAAGCCCCGACCAGCGCCCCTAGGCCCCGACCAGCGCCCCCCAGGCCCCGACCAGCGCCCCCAGGCCCCGACCAGCGCCCCCAAGCCCCGACCAGCGCCCCCAGGCCCCGACCAGCGCCCCCAGGCGACGACCAGCGCCCCTAGGCCCCGACCAGCGCCCCCCAGGCCCCGACCAGCGCCCCCAGGCCCCGACCAGCGCCCCCAGGCCCCGACCAGCGCCCCCAGGCCCCGACCAGTGCCCCCAGGCCCCGACCAGCGCCCCCAGGCCCCGTCCAGCGCCCCCAGGCCCCGACCAGCGCCCGTCCAGCGTTCTATCGGTTTGAGTTTTCTATATAACTCCTATTTTGTTATCTAGGCGTTATCCTAGCTTGTAATTTCTAACTAGTTGTTATCTTGACTTGTGGTTATCTAAATGGAGGTATTATCTCGGCTTTTGTTTTCTAATACGTGTTTCTAATTATCTTATCCGGAATCCGGATCTCTGCACCAGTTGTGTCTTGTATCCGGACGAATTTTATGCAAAATCCGTCCGGTTTACATAAATTAAACTGGCAGAGGGACGAATAATCCGGTGTTCGCAATATCCGGCCACCGGTTGTTTAAAATGCAGCGTTGCCGGATATACGGCAGCCGGATGTTTGAATGTAATTCAGATATCCGGCCGTGGTTTGATATCCTCAATTCTTCCTTGTTGTTCCTTTTTCCTTACCTTTTCTCGCTATCTATCTTCCCTAAATTACTTTCCTTAGTTACTTCCCTATCTCCCTTACCTAAATTACTTTCCTTAGTTACTTCCCTATCTCCCTTACCTAAATTTCTTCCCTTAGTTACTTCCCTATCTCCCTTACCTAAATTACATCTCTTAGTTACTTCCCTATCTCCCTTACCTAAATTACATCTCTTAGTTACTTCCCTATCTCCCTTACCTAAATTACATCTCTTAGTTACTTCCCTATCTCCCTTTCCTAAATTACATCTCTTAGTTACTTCCCTATCTCCCTTACCTAAATTACATCTCTTAGTTACTTCCCTATCTCCCTTACCTAAATTACTTTCCTTAGTTACTTCCCTATCTCCCTTACCTAAATTACATCTCTTAGTTACTTCCCTATCTCCCTTTCCTAAATTACATCTCTTAGTTACTTCCCTATCTCCCTTACCTAAATTACTTTCCTTAGTTACTTCCCTATCTCCCTTACCTAAATTACATCTCTTAGTTACTTCCCTATCTCCCTTTCCTAAATTACATCTCTTAGTTACTTCCCTATCTCCCTTACCTAAATTACATCTCTTAGTTACTTCCCTATCTCCCTTACCTAAATTACATCTCTTAGTTACTTCCCTATCTCCCTTACCTAAATTACATCTCTTAGTTACTTCCCTATCTCCCTTACCTAAATTACATCTCTTAGTTACTTCCCTATCTCCCTTACCTAAATTACATCTCTTAGTTACTTCCCTATCTCCCTTACCTAAATTACATCTCTTAGTTACTTCCCTATCTCCCTTACCTAAATTACATCTCTTAGTTACTTCCCTATCCCCCTTACCTAAATTACTTCCCTTAGTTACTTCCCTATCTCCCTTACCTAAATTACTTTCCTTAGTTACTTCCCTATCCCCCTTACCTAAATTACTTCCCTTAGTTACTTCCCTATCTCCCTTACCTAAATTACTTCCCTTAGTTACTTCCCTATCCCCCTTACCTAAATTACTTTCCTTAGTTACTTCCCTATCTCCCTTACCTAAATTTCTTCCCTTAGTTACTTCCCTATCTCCCTTTCCTTTCTCTCCCTCTCCCTCCCTCCTCTCTCACCCCCCCCCCCCACCTTCCGTTCCTACCCAAAGCCGGTTGAAACGACACTATATTAATTATCCGGCGTCCGGTTGCCTACGTTTCATGGCGGCCGGATAGCCTTCCCTTCACTGTATTAGCAAGGGGCCAAAAAATATATATAAAATCGTTCGTTTGCGTAAAGTTGGGTTCGTTACCTCAAACGGATACGGATTCGTGAAGATGCGTGTTCGGTTTAGGGAGACTACGTTTCGTGCGTACGGATCGGCGTATGGTGGCGGCGTTCGGAAGAATGGGGGCAGAACGGGTCAAGAGTTCGAATAACGAGTCTTGAGCCAGTGTCGCGGTCACGGGTCGAGACGATGGCTGCGTCAGAGACTGCAGAAACCAGACAATGTTTTGGGCGGGATGTAGGGGGAGGGGGGGGGGTGCGCCCCCCCCCCCACGCCCCCCCCCCCTACATACACACGCCCACACACACACACACACACACACACACACACACACACACACACACACACACACACGTGTGTGTGTGTGTGTGTGTGTGTGTCAACCCCCAAGTCAACCCCCAAAGACTTGGGGGTTGATATCACACCAGACCTGTCTCCTGCAGCACATATCAAGCGGATAACATCAGCGGCATATGCCAGGCTGGCCAACATACGAACGGCATT
>NC_091233.1:22471942-22506942 GCF_040958095.1 Procambarus clarkii | reverse complement strand
ACAACCAGCCACAACCACTCACAACGACTCACAACCACCCACAACCACTCACAACCACTCACAACCACTCACAACCACCCACAACCACTCACAACCACCCACAACCACCCACAACCACTCACAACCACTCACAACCACCCACAACCACCACAACCACTCACAACCACCCACAACCACCACAACCACTCACAACCACTCACAACCACTCACAACCACTCACAACCACTCACAACCACCCACAACCACTCACAACCACTCACAACCACTCACAACCACCCACAACCAGCCACAACCACCCACAACCACTCACAACCACTCACAACCACCCACAACCAGCCACAACCACCCACAACCACCACAACCACTCACAACCACCCACAACCACCACAACCACTCACAACCACTCACAACCACTCACAACCACCCACAACCACTCACAACCACTCACAACCACTCACAACCACCCACAACCACCCACAACCACCCACAACCACCCACAACCACTCACAACCACTCACAACCACCCACAACCACTCACAACCACTCACAACCACTCACAACCACTCACAACCACCCACAACCAGCCACAACCACCCACAACCACTCACAACCACTCACAACCACCCACAACCACTCACAACCACTCACAACCACCCACAACCACTCACAACCACTCACAACCACTCACAACCACCCACAACCACTCACAACCACTCACAACCACCCACAACCACTCACAACCACTCACAACCACTCACAACCACCCACAACCACTCACAACCACTCACAACCACCCACAACCACTCACAACCACTCACAACCACTCACAACCACCCACAACCACTCACAACCACTCACAACCACCCACAACCACTCACAACCACTCACAACCACCCACAACCACTCACAACCACTCACAACCACTCACAACCACCCACAACCACTCACAACCACTCACAACCACCCACAACCACTCACAACCACTCACAACCACTCACAACCACCCACAACCAGCCACAACCACTCACAACGACTCACAACCACCCACAACCACTCACAACCACTCACAACCACTCACAACCACCCACAACCACTCACAACCACCCACAACCACCCACAACCACTCACAACCACTCACAACCACCCACAACCACCACAACCACTCACAACCACCCACAACCACCACAACCACTCACAACCACTCACAACCACTCACAACCACTCACAACCACTCACAACCACCCACAACCACTCACAACCACTCACAACCACTCACAACCACCCACAACCAGCCACAACCACCCACAACCACTCACAACCACTCACAACCACCCACAACCAGCCACAACCACCCACAACCACCACAACCACTCACAACCACCCACAACCACCACAACCACTCACAACCACTCACAACCACTCACAACCACCCACAACCACTCACAACCACTCACAACCACTCACAACCACTCACAACCACCCACAACCACCCACAACCACCCACAACCACCCACAACCACTCACAACCACTCACAACCACCCACAACCACTCACAACCACTCACAACCACTCACAACCACTCACAACCACCCACAACCAGCCACAACCACCCACAACCACTCACAACCACTCACAACCACCCACAACCACTCACAACCACTCACAACCACTCACAACCACTCACAACCACCCACAACCACTCACAACGACTCACAACCACTCACAACCACCCACAACCACTCACAACCACTCACAACCACCCACAACCACTCACAACCACTCACAACCACTCACCTGTGTCCTCTTGCTTTCTCTCAGTCTGAAGAGAGGTATTCCCCCCCTCTGTATTTTGTATGTTGGGATCATATCCCCCTCTCTGTTCCTTCTGTTCTTTATGGCTGTGAGGTTCAATGGCCTATTCTCGTAGCCTAAATTGCTTAGTTCAGGCACCAATCTTGTTTCAACTTTAGCTTTATGTTTCACAAGTTGGGGCTCCCACGCCGGCGCTGCATATTCCAGTGTTGGTCTGATGAATGTGGCGTAGATGACCCTGAAAGAGTCATGATTTAGGTTTATAAACGATGTTCTTATAGAAACTTTTCTTATTAAGACTACTCATGGCGCAGTGGATAGATCTTCGGCCTCATACGCGTGAGGTCTACGGTTCGAGCCTCCTATAGCCCAGGCGAATGGAACGATGGTGTTATATTTCCCAGCGTTGCGTATGCCGCTGATGTTATCGTGTTTATGTGTGTCGCCGGTGTGAGTGTGCGAATTATATCCACTCCCAGAGCCTTCTCTTTCTGATTTCCTGTAGTATATTAGGGGTGACACGTTGCTATACTAATTTAGACGTATTCTCCTAGATATCTCTGTAGGATCATTACCTAGCTCCTAAGCCCTGCCTCCCAAGCATCAGTAGTGTATTGTAACGACCGCTTAATAGTGATTTGTGTCATGTGTATATAGAAGCAAGACTGTGGTTACTTGGGCCGTCTCATGGGTCAATATTCTCATGGCGGCTGGGGTCAATAGGCTGGTTGATCTGCCTTTGTCTTGAAAATTGTTGATCACGTCTACTCTTCCTCTGACAATGTTGACAGGACCGACGAAACTCCTCTCTTGGCTTCAGGCCACAATAACACTTGTGAACTTTGTAGAGTTAATTTTTCAACTACATTAATGTGAAAATCATGATTAATATAGGGAAAATTCGTGATATATATATATATATATATATATATATATATATATATATATATATATATATATATATATGTCGTACCTAGTAGCCAGAACTCACTTCTCAGCCTACTATGCAAGGCCCGATTTGCCTAATAAGCCAAGTTTTCATGAATTAATGTTTTTTCGACTACCTAACCTACCTAACCTAACCTAACCTAACTTTTTCTGCTACCTAACCTAACCTAACCTATAAAGATAGGTTAGGTTAGGTTAGGTAGGGTTGGTTAGGTTTGGTCATATATCTACGTTAATTTTAACTCCAAAAAAAAAAATGGCCTCATACATAATGAAATGGGTAGCTTTATCATTTCATAAGAAAAAAATTAGAGAAAATATCTTAATTCAGTAAAACTTGGCTTATTAGGCAAATCGGGCCTTGCATAGTAGGCTGAGAAGTGCGTTCTGGCTACTAGGTACGACATATATATATATATATATATATATATATATATATATATATATATATATATATATATATATATATATATATATATATATATATATATATATATATATATACATTAGCCCTGTCCCCATAACCTCCTCCCACAGCAGCCTCCATCACCCCCCTCCCCCTTCCCTCGCCCCATAACCCCCCCCCCCCCCCTCCTCGGATAGAGAAGCACGCCTCTTAATTAAAACTTTGAGTGGACAATACCTAATTTGACTTTCACAAGACCCAGCACTACGATGTTGCGTCTTAAATGATCTTGTGTCCGCCTCCAGAGACGCTGGGAGGGAGGGAGGGAGGGAGGGAGAGATGGAAGGGGAAGGGGGTGGAAAATGAGGGAGGGAGAGGGGGAGAAAGAATGAGGGAGGGATATACACTCCTGTATACTTGAGGGTAAATCAGTATACATATCAACTACTCAGTATATATCAGCTGAGTGGTTGATATATATATATATATATATATATATATATATATATATATATATATATATATATATATATATATATATATATATATATATATATATATATATATATATATATATACATTTTCGCAGTGAATAGATCTATTAGGGAGCCGGTCGGCCGAGCAGACAGCACGCTGGACTTGTGATCCTGTGGTCCCGGGTTCGATCCCAGGCGCCGGCGAGAAACAATGGGCAGAGTTTCTTTCACCCTATGCCCCCTGTTACCTAGCAGTAAAATAGGTACCTGGGTGTTAGTCAGCTGTCACGGGCTGCTTCCTGGGGGTGGAGGCCTGGTCGAGGACCGGGCCGCGGGGACACTAAAGCCCCGAAATCATCTCAAGATAACCTTTCAAGATGACAGGGAACAGTTTGGGTTCAAAGAGAAGAGATGGAGAGAGCGCAATCAGGCTACAAATTACAGAATTTCACAAATTACAAGAGTATTATAAGTGGTGTATTACACAAGTGGTGTATTACACAAGTGGTGTATTACACAAGTGGTGTATTACACAAGTGGTGTATTACACAAGAGGTGTATTACACAAGTGGTGTATTACACAAGTGGTGTATTACACAAGTGGTGTATTACACAAGTGGTGTATTACACAAGTGGTGTATTACACAAGTGGTGTATTACACAAGTGGTGTATTACACAAGTGGTGTATTACACAAGTGGTGTATTACACAAGTGGTGTATTACACAGATAACAAGAGTCTTAGAGACATAATACACGGTTTAAGTACTCTTGTATGCCCTGAATCACTTAAGATATTATCGCACTCATTCATACGTGAATGAATGTAGAATTCAAAATTCAGAGAGATTCAGAGTGTCTTCTACAGACTGGACAAGGAAGTGGAGTAGCAATATTAGGTCTGTAAAAATTTTTATAGAATCAAAGAATCAAAACACACACGCAAATTAGTTTTTTAGAATTTAATTAAAAATAATTTTAGTGCAGTACTAAGTGAATGTAAGTCTATTTCATAGCAAATGCGGCCTTAATTAACAATAATCTAAATGAACCCCTAACAAGAACCCTCATTTAGTTATTAGCTGAAGAATAACTCCAGGTGTTTAATCGCTAAAATTCTAGAAATAAATCCTAGTGTTCTTTTTATCTTATTTCGAGAATTTATGCTATGTTAAGGTTTTAAAATTCCTTCCCCACCCTGATCTGAAACACATATGTAACTCAGGGGCCAGATTCACGAAAGTACTTACGATCGTGTACATCTTTCCTCAATCTTTGACGGCTTTGGTTACATTTATTAAACAGTTTACAAGCATGAAAACTTGCCAATCAACTGTTGTTATTGTTATAAACAGCCTCCTGGTGCTTCGGACCTCATTAACTGTTTAATAAGTGTAAACAAAGCCGCCAAAGATTGAGAAAAGATGTACAGGTTCGTAAGTGCTTTCGTGAATCTGGCTCCAGATCTTAATCTTAAGATCTATGTCGCATTCAGACCGCAATCTTAACCCCCATCCAGCTGATATCTTGTGTTCCAGTTGATATCATTGCCTAGTCTCGGAGCCTTGCACTTGTCAACATCAATCTCCATCGGATCAATCTTTCGACCGTTTCAAAAAACTACTTAGATCGCCTTGAAGTGATTTTTGAATCTTCTGAATTGAGTTCCCGACTGATAATATCATCGACCGTAAATTTGCATATATTGCTTCTAAATCCTGGTTTGATATCATATATCAATTTATGGTATATATCATACATTTATACATATATTTATATTTTATACACATATTTATACATATGAAGAAGAGAGGTCCCAGCACAGAGCCTTGAGGCACTCCACTCAACCCGTCCTCTTAAAAAGAACGTCACTTTTGGCTGGTATGCGCACTATGGCCAAATTTGGACGTAATTTGAAATGAAATCCACTCACAAAAGTGACGTTCTGTTCCGTTTTCTATTTGAGTCGCCCGGCGTACGCGCAGAGGCTATAAGGGGACACTTTAAATTAACGTTTTTCATAACGTTTTGAAACTTTATGAGAATTTCCTGCCCACCTAACCTATCAGAGGACCCTTAACTTACTGTTGTTGAAAAAAAAATCCCAAATTTATTTTCATATTTTTTTTCAATTTCAAATTACGTCCAAATTCGGCCATACGGACAAACGGCCAAAAGCGACGTTCTTTTTAAGAGGACAGGTTCCTCCACTAACAAGTGTCCCACGACTGATTTAACCCCCATTCATACCCTTGTTATATATGTTAACTAATATTAACATACACATATGTGTTTGTTAACGTATATTAACATATACATATGTATATCTGCTGATAGCTTTATGTACGACAGAATTTAATGCACATTTTCTAAGCCTTCTCCATCCAGCCCATTTTCCCTTAATCTGCCTCAACGTACAGAATACAAGGTGCTAACCTTACCAGAAATGTACAAACCCAATCAACCCAATTACCCATACCTGTCCAAGCATAGAAAATGTGGATATAGATGTGTGAACCGTTACTTTATAGTACGTCGTAATTTGCTCGTTGAGGACCGTACAAAATGAGATGTATTAGCTGGGAGGCTTGGCTTCACCAGCCTGCCAATCCTCCCAACTAATGCATCTCATGCAGGTCGGCGTTCAATCCCCCGACCGTCCACAAGTGGTTGGGCACCATTCCTTCCCCCGTCCCATCCCAAATCCTTATCCTGAGCCCTTCCAAGTGCTATATAGTCGTAATGGCTTGGCGCTCTCTCCTGATAGTTCCTTCCTTCCACCAGCCTGCCGATCTAGCTACAAGGATAGGGGGGGGGGGGTCAGCGAGCCAGCGGCTGGTCACGTGTCGTAGTGAAGCTATCCATCTCTTTAGGTCATGTTTGTCTTTCTGTAAGCCTTGAATGAATTTACGTGGGGGGGGGTTGATGGGGGTGTGGGAGGGGGGTGGAATGGTGTGTGGGGGGGAGTGGATCGATGGACTGACCTTTGTTTAGTTCAGTAATCGGGTTATGGAGCTCCTCGGTCGCAGTATATATATATATATATATATATATATATATATATATATATATATATATATATATATATATATAAATATATATATATATATATATATATATATATATATATATATATATATATATATATATATATATATATATGTCGTACCTAGTAGCCAGAACGCACTTCTCAGCCTACTATGCAAGGCCCGATTTGCCTAATAAGCCAAGTTTTCCTGAAATAATATATTTTCTCTAATTTTTTTCTTATGAAATGATAAAGCTACCCATTTCATTATGTATGAGGTCAATTTTTTTATTGGAGTTAAAATTAATGTAGATATATGACCGAACCTAACCAACCCTACCTAACCTAACCTAACCTGTCTTTATAGGTTAGGTTAGGTTAGGTAGCCGAAAAAGTTAGGTTAGGTAGGTTAGGTAGTCGAAAAAAATTAATTCATGAAAACTTGGCTTATTAGGCAAATCGGGCCTTGCATAGTAGGCTGAGAAGTGCGTTCTGGCTACTAGGTACGACATATATATATATATATATATATATATATATATATATATATATATATATATATATATATATATATATATATATATATATATATATATATGCCTATACTTGCATAAACCACAAGTGAAGATAAACAATCTTTGGACAACACCCACCAGTGGGACTCGAACCCAGAAAGCACAACTACCTTCCAGTAGCTGGCATAACTAGTATGCTTTAACCCACTACGCCATCAGACCTTACAAAAGAAGTAGATAGTTCGAGATATATATATCTCAAACATCTCTACCTCCCGAAGGTAGAGATGTTTGAGAGAGAGAGTCCCTACCTCCCGAAGAGAGAGACAACACCCAACACACTGGTGGGTGTTGTCCAAAGATTGTTTATCTTCACTTGTGGTTTATGCAAGTATAGGCTTATAAGCTGGACACGAGTTCTCTCACATTGACAGTGGCTTGACGAAAAATGCAGACTGACCCCTCACTCATCTGGTGCCTTCGGGAGGTGGAGATGTTTGAGATATATATATCTCGAACTATCTACTTCTTTTGTAAGGTCTGATGGCGTAGTGGGTTAAAGCATACTAGTTATGCCAGCTACTGGAAGGTAGTTGTGCTTTCTGGGTTCGAGTCCCACTGGTGGGTGTTGTCCAAAGATTGTTAATCTTCACTTGTGGTTTATGCAAGTATAGGCTTATAAGCTGGACACGAGTTCTCTCACATTGACAGTGGCTTGACGAAAAATGCAGACTGACCCCTCACTCATCTGGTGCCTTCGGGAGGTAGAGATGTTTGAGATATATATATCTCGAACTATCTACTTCTTTTGTAAGGTCTGATGGCGTAGTGGGTTAAAGCATACTAGTTATGCCAGCTACTGGAAGGTAGTTGTGCTTTCTGGGTTCGAGTCCCACTGGTGGGTGTTGTCCAAAGATTATATATATATATATATATATATATATTGTGTGTATGGGTGGTTGAGGGACGCAATCTCCTTTATGTATTCACCTATTGGTGCCTTCAGGATGGAGCTGTTAGCTCTTGGACCCCGCCTTCCTAATCGCTGGCTGTCTGATGTACTGATTTCTGACCAAAAAAATTCTGGCATATCTACAGTGTGTTACTGTAACTCAGGCACGCGCGCACTCACACGCACACACAGAGAGGAAGCAGCCCGTGACAGTTGTCTAACTCCCAGGTACCTATTTAATGCTAGGTAACAGAGGCATCAGTGTGAAAGAAACTCTGCCCATTGTTTCTCGCCGGGGTCGGGAATCGAACCCCGGACCACAGGATTACATGTCCATCGTGCTGTCTACTCAGCCACCTGCCCCTAATGATGTGAACCCCGTGATATCGTCTTCATCTCACTAGACATCGGGAAACTTTCTGAACGACTCATTAGTATCGGCCGAGGCGGACAGCACGCTGGACTTGTGATCCTGTGGTCCCGGGTTCGATCCCGGGCGCCGGCGAGAAACAATGGGCAGAGTTTCATTCACCCTATGCCCCTGTTACCTAGCAGTAAAATAGGTACCTGGGTGTTAGTCAGCCGTCACGGGCTGCTTCCTGGGGGGGTGGAGGCCTGGTCGAGGACCGGGCCGCGGAGACACTAAAGCCCCGAAATCATCTCAAGATAACCCCAAGAATCGCTAACAAGCAGTCCTTATAAGATAACCAAAACGGCTTCGTCTCTTCGACTTCGGAAACCGGAAACACAGAGATGTCAGAAAGAACTTTTTTTAACCTAAGAATCGTAAATAAGTGGACCTCGATGAGGAGGTTGTGGAAACACTTCAATACACAACTGTAAATGTAAATGTAAACACAGGAGTGAAAAGGCGTCACCAGTGGTGATGGAAAGGTGGGGGCCACGAGCATAAGCTCGACCCCTGCATATATAGAAACAATATTAAATAGGACCTAGAAATCCTCCCCTCTAATGCGTAATGTGTGCTTTCCTCCGAGGCTAAAAGGTCCCCCTTCGTCCAGGGAGAGGTCCCCCTTCGTCCAGGGAGAGGTCCCCCTTCGTCCAGGGAGAGGTCCCCCTTCGTCCAGCCAGAGGTCCCCCTTCGTCTAGCCAGAGGTCCCCCTTCTTCCTTACCTATTAAAAAAATGCCTCACAAGATACAAAATACAGAGACAGGCGTACTAAACGTACCTTGCTGCTGCAGTACCTACGGGCTCGCCATAGCCCGTGCTACTTGGAACTGTTTGTTCCAAGTAGCCAATCTTTAAGAACAACGTACCTTGCTTATGTCGCTGAACTGCGAGAACGCGTTCGACAGGTGATAAATGTGGTTTCCAATCTTCTTCGCCCAGAATTCGACTCTGTAAAAAAAAGGTGAAAAACAATTTTATGAGATTATGTTAACTGTTAGAAGAATAACTGTATGACAGGGGAAGCAAATGTGTAATTATATTGTCTGTCTGTCTGTTAAGGTCAGATGTTTGCCGCAAGTCTCACTAAATTTTTTGCAGGGTGACGAGTAGTAGTTAGGGGATGGTCATAGGAGGTCGACCCCCATGTTCCTTCTCCCCCCCCCCACTCCCCCTCCATACAACTAGTGTATAATCTGATGTACATTGTGTATGAGAAAATGTCTGAATGGCTGTATATTATATCTCCCTGAATGTATTCAAGGTCACAAGGTCAAAGGTCGATAATCGCAAGGTCAATGTTCAACTGTCAAGGGTCACCATTCGCCTTTTTTCACAGGGATATTCCTGCGCGCGGGCCCTAAGCCTCTGGCTGGCCCACTATGCGGGCCCTAAGCCTCTGGCTGGCCCACTGGGCGGGCCCTAAGCCTCTGGCTGGCCCACTGGGCGGACCCTAAGCCTCTGGCTGGCCCACTGGGCGGACCCTAAGCCTCTGGCTGGCCCACTGGGCGGGCCCTAAGCCTCTGGCTGGCCCACTATGCGGGCCCTAAGCCTCTGGCTGGCCCACTGGGCGGGCCCTAAGCCTCTGGCTGGCCCACTGGGCGGGCCCTAAGCCACTGGGCGGGCCCTAAGCCTCTGGGTGGCCCACTGGGCGGGCCCTAAGCCTCTGGCTGGCCCACTGGGCGGGCCCTAAGCCTCTGGCTGGCCCACTGGGCGGGCCCTAAGCCACTGGGCGGGCCCTAAGCCTCTGGCTGGCCCACTGGGCGGGCCCTAAGCCTCTGGCTGGCCCACTGGGCGGGCCCTAAGCCTCTGGCTGGCCCACTAACTGTGGCTCGTCTCAGTCTTTCTTTAACTTTGGTCTGAGTAAGATTATGTCCAATGTGCTTAACAACGTCTTCTGCAGCTGTTAAATCTCACTGTTGAAATGTTACTTCGATACTCTGCGCTTCGGTACATAATGTTGCATGGGTCTGTCGGAGATTTCTCCACAGTGCAGACATTTCCTCTCCCTACTTCCTATGCACAAGGAGTAGTATCCAAGCCTGATGCAGTGTAAGTGCACTTCTGTTTTTGCAGTGTACTGTTCCGTCACAGTAAGTGGTTCGTAGCGGGTTGAACTCCTGTTGCGACTCGCAGATCCTGTTGTTGCATCTGCTGCATTATGGTCAGTGTTCATCTACTGCATTGGTCAATCTCTAATTGTAGACTCTGTGCTAGGTAAATGACTAAATTCCCATCTTCGCTGCAAGTTTTGTGCCTCCGCCTGCAATGTCGTTCCCTAGTGTTCCTACATGACTTGACACCCGACGGATCATAAATGTTATAGCATCTATGCAAACATTGAAACTCCAAGGTCATCGAATACTCTAAGGTCGAGTCACGAGGTCAAAGGTCAACAGCCAATAGGTCAAAGGTCAACACTTGCAGGTAACTAAAACCAAAACGACTGCTGCCTAAATTATATTCATAGAGGAAATTTCAAACATAAAAGGAGAGAGAGAGAGAGAGAGAGAGAGAGAGAGAGAGAGAGAGAGAGAGAGAGAGAGACAGAGAGACAGAGAGAGAAAGAGAGAGAGAGAGAGAGAGAGAGAGGAAGAAAGAGAGAGAAAGAGAGAGAGAGAGAGAGAGAGAGAGAGAGAGAGAGAGAGAGAGAGAGGAAGAAAGAGAGAGAGAGAGAGAGAGAGAGAGAGAGAGAGAGAGAGAGAGAGAGAGAGAGAGAGGGAGCAGTAGTAGGAGTGTGTAAGAGAGAGGAGGGAGACGGGCCACCTCGCCGTGTGGATATTGATTTTTATTTAAAGTGACTGAGGATAGTGTGTGTGTAGACCAGCGGCTCCCACCCCCCTCCCTGCCTCTCTCTCTCTCTCTCTCTCTCTCTCTCTCTCTCTCTCTCTCTCTCTCTCTCTCTCTCTCTCTCTCTCTCTCTTTCTTCCTCTCTCTCTCTCTGTCTCTCTCTGTCTCTCTCTCTCTCTCTCTCTCTCTCTCTCTCTCTCTCTCTCTCTCTCTCTCTCTCTCTCTCTCTCTCTCTTTCTCTCTCTCTCTCTCTCTTTCTCTCTCTTTCTTCCTCTCTCTCTCTCTCTCTCTCTCTCTCTCTCTCTCTCTCTCTCTCTCTCTCTCTCTCTCATACCTCACTCGGATTTTCATTTTGTATTTGACCTAACCTACCGCTCCTAAGCCAAGCCTTTTCAACTGGACGGAAATGTCTTCCCGTCTAATTCATTTAAGATAGAGTTGAAGACGTTGTAACTGGAGTGAATGTAGCTGTCAGCCACCTTCCTCTCGCCCTGTTGCTCCTCAACCTAACATTGGTACTCTGGAGTATTTTGCATGTTAGGATCATGTTCCCTTTGGGTTCAGTTTCCTCGGTCTGTTGTCGTAGCTCGGCCCTCTAGGTTATCTTGAAGGTTATCTTGAGATGATTTCGGGGCTTTAGTGTCCCCGCGGCCCGGTCTTCGACCAGGCCTCCACCCCCCCCCCCAGGAAGCAGCCCGTGACAGCTGACTAACACCCAGGTACCTATTTTACTGCTAGGTAACAGGGGCATAGGGTGAAAGGAACTCTGCCCATTGTTTCTCGCCGGCGCCTGGGATCGAACCCAGGACCACAGGATCACAAGTCCAGTGTGCTGTCCGCTCGGCCGACCGGCTCCCTAGGTTCTGTCAATAGTCTTCTAGCAAATTTCTGTACTTTGTTAGAGCAACTTATGTTTTTTAATTTGGTGGGGGGAGGGGGCATTGTTGCATGCCGGCGCTGCATGCATTAGCACAAGTCTGACGTATGTTGTAAAGTGTGTTTTGAGAGTAATAACGTATTGCTTCAAGAATGTTACTCTGATATTGACTGGTTTAACATAAGCTGTCGACGGATCCTGACTTCTGCTAAGACCAATGATAGCGAGACTCCTAGATAGTTATCTTGAGGTTATCTTGAGATGATTTCGGGGCTTAGCGTCCCCGCGGCCCGGTCCTCGACCAGGCCTCCTTTTTGTTTCACCCCCCCCCCATCCCCAGGAAGCAGCCCGTAGCAGCTGTCTAACTCCCAGGTACCTATTTACTGCTAGGGGAACATATTGAACATATATTGACCTAATGGACAATTAGGTAGTTGAATTTTGTACTATTCAATTTACAGAGTCCGGAAAAAATGAAGTTAAAAACCAAACTTGAATATCCCTCGGCCTTGTATAGTACATATATGTACTATATTAGGCCTCAGATAGCAGTATTTAGGCCTAGGAAGGTTAGGTTAGGGTTTTATTAGCAAACATCAGTATATAATCGTTTCCGGTTTGTCCAAATGCAACAGTACTAATTACACACAGAAATCACAATAGCGTGATGCATCACGCTATTACCAGTCACAATAGCGTGATGCATCACGCAAAATCCTGGTTTGTGTCTCGGAGAGGCTGCAGGATCCAGTAAGTTCAGTAAAAACTTCCGGTTGCAATTCTTTTACCCTGTCGTAGCTCAGTCGCTTAAGGCAGTGTCTGGGATGCTCTCGGACGCAGGTTCGAATCCTCGTAACGGCCCTTGTGGATTTGTTCAAGGGTACCAAATTTTACTTTCTAATCGTACAGTACGTCAATATATGTACGGTGGTCTAAATAGTTACTATAAGTACTATCCAAACAAGGAATGGGCTGTCCGGTCTGCTATAGCTTATTGCTTTTTTCGGTAACCTTGCACTTGTTCGGGATGAAATCTTGAAACCATTTATCCTTCCGTGAATGCAATCTAAATGTGATTGCATTTAAATGTGTGAATGTGTGTGCGTGTGTGTGTGTAATTAGCTAAGTGTAGTTACAGGATGAGAGCTACACTCGTGGTGTCCCGTCTTCCCAGCACTCTTTGTCATATAACGCTTTGAAACTACTGACGGTCTTGGCCTCCACCACCTTCTCCCCTAACTTGTTCCAACCGTCTACCACTCTGTTGGCAAAAGGAAACCTTCTAATATATGTGCGTGTGTGTGTGTGCGTGCGTATGTGTGTGTGTATGTGTACTCGCCTGGTTGTACTCACCTAGTTGTGCTTGCGGGGGTTGAGTTCTGGCTCTTTGGTCCCACCTCTCAACTGTCAATCAACTGGTGTACAGGTTCCTGAGCCTATTGGGCTCTATCATATCTACACTTGAAACTGTGTATGGAGTCAGCCTCCACCACATCACTGCCTAATGCATTCCACCTGTTAACTACTCTGACACTGTTAAAGTTCTTTCTAACGTCTCTGTGGCTCATCTGGGTACTAAGTTTCCACCTGTGTCCCCTTGTTCGTGTCCCACCCGTGCTGAAGAGTTTGTCTTTGTCCACCCTGTCAATTCCCCTGATAATTTTGTAGGTGGTTATCATGTCTCCCCTTACTCTTCTGTTTTCCAGGGACGTGAGGTTCAGCTCCCTTAGCCTTTCCTCGTAGCTCATTCCTCTCAGTTCCGGGACGAGCCAGGTGGCATACCGCTGAATCTTTTCTAACTTTGTCCTCTGTTTAACTAGGCGTGAACTCCAGGCTGGAGCTGCATATTCCAGGATTGGTCTGACATAAGTGGTATATAAGATCCTGAACGATTCCTTATACAAGTTTCTAAAGGCAGTTCTTATGTTGGCCAGTCTAGCATATGCCGCTGATGATATTCTTTTGATGTGGGCCTCTGGGGACAGGTTCAGTGTAGTATCAACCCCCAGATCTTTCTCTCTATTTGACTCTTGCAGGATTTCACCTCCCAGATGGTACCTTGTGTTCAGCCTCCTGCTCCCTTCGCCTAATTTCAATACTTTGCACTTTCCTGAGTTGAACTTTAGAAGCCATTTTCTAGACCATTCCTCCAGTTTATCCAGGTCATCCTGTAGTCTCTGTCTATCTTCATCTGTCTTGATTCTTCTCATAATTTTTGCATCATCAGCAAACATTGAGAGGAATGAGTCTATACCCTCTGGAAGATCGTTCACATATATTAGAAACAGGATGGGTCCGAGTACAGAGCCCTGTGGGACTCCGCTGGTGACATCTCGCCACTCTGATGTCTCCCCCCTCACCGTTACTCGCTGTTTCCTGTTGCTTAAGTACTCCCTTATCCACTGGAGCACCTTCCCTTTTACTCCTGCCTGTTGCTCCAACACTTTTAACAGCCTTTTATGGGGTACTGTGTCAAAGACTTTTTGGCAGTCCAAGAAAATGCAGTCTGCCCATCCTTCTCTTTCCTGCCTAATTTTCGTTGCCTGGTCATAAAATTCTATTAAACTTGTGAGGCACGATTTACCATCTCTGAACCCATGTTGGTGGTGCGTTACAAAGTTATTTCCCTTCAGATGCTCTACGAGCCTTTTCCTCACGATCTTCTCCATCACCTTGCATGGTATGCCAGTTAGGGGAAACTGGCCTGTAGTTCAGTGCCTCTTGCCTGTCACCCTTTTTGTATATTGGGACCACGTTAGCTGTCTTCCAGCTTTCTGGTAGGTCCATGACCTGTTATACACCATAGAGAGTGGCACACTTAGTGCTTCTGCACCTTCCTTTAGTATCCATGGTGAGATTCTGTCAGGCCCAACAGCCTTTGTCACATCCAGCTCCAGCAGACACCTTTTGACCTCATCACTGGTGAGGTCAAATTCCTCCAAGGTTGCTTGGTTTGCCGCCTCCTCATTTAGTGTAGGGGCTTCTCCTTGTTCTATTGTGGAGACCTCCTGGAATCTCTTGTTGAGTTCTTCACACACCTCCTTGTCATTCTCTGTGTATCTGTTCTCGCCTTTTCTCAGTTTCATCACTTGTTCCTTCACTGCTGTTTTCCTCCTGATATGGCTGTGGAGCAGCTTTGGTTGGGTCTTGGCTTTACTCACGATGTCATTTTCAAACTGTCTCTCTGCTTCCCTCCTCACTCTGAGGTACTCATATCTGGCCCTCTGGTATCTCTCCCTGCCCTTTGCGTGTGTGTGTGTGTGTGTGTGTGTGTGTGTGTGTGTGTGTGTGTGTGTGTGTGTGTGTGTGTGTGTGTGTGTGTGCGTGTGTGCGCGTGTGTGTGCGTGTGTGTGTGTGTGTGTGTGTGTGTGTGTGTGTGTGCGTGCGTGTGAACTCACCTAGTTGTGCTTGCGGGGGTGGAGCTCTGGCTCTTTGGTCCCGCCTCTCAACCGTCAATCAACAGGTGTACAGGTTCCTGAGCCTATTGGGCTCTATCATATCTACATTTGAAACGGTGTATGGAGTCAGCCTCCACCACATCACTGCCTAATGTATTCCACCTCTTAACTACTCTGACACTGAAGAAGTTCTTTCTAACGTTCACGTGTGTGTGCGTGCGTGCGTGCGTGTGTGTGTGTGTGTGTGTGTGTGTGTGTGTGTGTGTGTGTGTGTGTGTGTGTGTGTGTGTGTGTGTGTGTGTGTGTGTTTGTGTGTGTTTGAGCTCTTAGCGGCCTGCAGGATCGAGCTTTAGCTATGGGATGCCAGTAAGTCATTCAAGATCAAGGGCCAGATTCACGAAGCAGTTACTCAAGCACTTACGAACCTGTACATCTTTTCTCAATCTTTGGCGGCTTTGTTTACAATTATTAAACAGTTAATGAGCTCCGAAGCACCAGGAGGCTGTTTATAACAATAACAACAGTTGATTGGCAAGTTTTCATGCTTGTAAACTGTTTAATAAATGTAACCAAAGCCGTCAAAGATTGAAGAAAGATGTACACGTTCGTTAGTGCTTGTGTAACTGCTTCGTGAATCAGGCCCCAGAGCTAGAGACATACTGAAGGACATGTGAAGCTTCTTTCAGCATCCATAGTGATTGTCTTGCCCAACTGCTTTCATTTCATCTGGTGTTGAAAGTTGATTCAAGTTCAAGGTTTCCCGTTTTCTATGAGATTATTCAGATATTTCATCTGTTGATTCGCTCTAAATGTAATTTTTTTTCATATTTTCTTTTCTGATAGGCTTCTTATTTTTATATATTCGTTTCTATCTCTGTTGCATCTATTGCTGTGAACAACTAGTCTATTGCTTCATCTTTATCCTTCTCTCTCTCTCTCTCTCTCTCTCTCTCTCTCTCTCTCTCTCTCTCTCTCTCTCTCTCTCTCTCTCTCTCTCTCTCTCTCTCTCTGTCTCTCTCTCTCTCTCTCTCTCTCTCTCTCTCTCTCTCTCTCTCTCTCTCTCTCTCTCTCTCTCTCTCTCTCTCTCTCTCTCTCTCTCTCCATTCTTCTTTCCCCTTCTTTCGTTAAATTATCTTTCCTGCCTAAACGTTCTCGCTCTTCCACCTCCTCTTATCTCCCTGTTATCTTCTCTCTTCTCTCCTTATTTCTCATTTCCTTGTCCTTATCTACATTTAGATGTGCAATATATATTCAATTGTTCATAGTTGATCAATCATTGAGAGAGAGAGAGAGAGAGAGAGAGAGAGAGAGAGAGAGAGAGAGAGAGAGAGAGAGAGAGAGAGAGAGAGAGAGAGAGAGAGAGAGAGACATCTCTTAGTCTGATACAGGGTGATGCCTGAGCCAAGTACAGATTACATACAGGGTGACACAGAAGTGTTATCTGGGTTTAAAGTTTCACATAGTCACTTTGCCTTGATTTATTGAACATGTGAACATTGTGAGAGGACATGTTCCGGACGTAGGTGATGTGAGTAATGAATAATAGCTGATGGGGAAGATTGACTCTCTCTCTCTCTCTCTCTCTCTCTCTCTCTCTCTCTCTCTCTCTCTCTCTCTCTCTCTCTCTCTCTCTCTCTCTCTCTCTCTCTCACGAACGAAGTCGTTACTTACAGGGAAGCGATCCGGTCAGACCTGCCAATGTTAGCAAAGAACACGCTCAATTACTACTTTGGTACAAATAATTTTGAGGAGATTTTAGCTCCTGGGCCCCCGCCGACACCCTATACAAGTGACCCTTGTAGTGACCACTGTGGTTATTGATTAATGTAAGGCCAGATTAGTCGCCAAATTTAAAGCTAGGCCTATCTATCTATCTATCTATCTATATATATATATATATATATATATATATATATATATATATATATATATATATATATATATATATATATATATATGTTAATTCATCACGTGGTAATTTTCGTGATTTACACACACACACACATACACAGGGCGCCGGTGGCTGTGTGGATAGCACGCTGGACACGTAATCCTGAGGCCCGGGTTCGATTCCCGGCGCCGGCGAGAAACATAAATGGGCAAAGTTTCTTTCACCCTGATGCACTGTTACCTAGCAGTAAATAGGTACCTGGGAGTTAGACAGAGGTTACGGACTGCTTCCTGGGTGTGTGGGGGGGGAGGAATTTGTTAGTAGTTAGTAAACAGTTGATTGACAGTTGAGAGGCGGGACCAAAGAGCCAAAGCTCAACCCCCGCAAGCACAATTAGGTGAGTACAATTAGGTGAGTACACACACACACACACACACACACACACACACACACACACACACACACACACACACACACACTGCCGAACTTTGTATGTTGACTGATGTAGGTTATGTGACCAACATGGATCTTATGGATGCATATGTGTACGTGTGTACTTGCGTGCGTATGTATGTGTGCGTATATAGGTGTTTGCGTGCGTATGTGTGTGTGTGTGTGCGTGTATGGGTGCTTGCGTGCAAAGAGCCACAGAAAATCCAGATAATATAATTTTGGACTGAATAACACGAAGGCGCTCAGCTATCATATATTCTACCCATGTTATCCTTGACCTGCCTAGCCCCATATACCCACTTCAGGGGCTCGAACCTGGGTCGAGGCAGGAACCCTAGGACTTCACCCACGACCCCAGCAGGGGTCGTACTCACCCCCCCCCCCTGTGAGTGTTGGCAGTTTAACGACTCCTTAACTACTATACCAGCCTTTCTTAACTATGCCAGCCTTTCTTAACTATGTCAGCCTTTTTTAACTATGTCAGCCTTTCTTAACTATGCCAGACTTTCTTAACTATGCCAGACTTTCTTAACTATGCCAGCCTTTCTTAACTATGTCAGCCTTTCTTAACTATACCAGCCTTTCTTAACTATGCCAGACTTTCTTAACTATGCCAGCCTTTCTTAACTATGCCAGCCTTTCTTAACTATACCAGCCTTTTTTAACTATGCCAGACTTTCTTAACTATGCCAGACTTTCTTAACTATGTCAGCCTTTCTTAACTATGTCAGCCTTTCTTAACTATACCAGCCTTTCTTAACTATGCCAGACTTTCTTAACTATGCCAGCCTTTCTTAACTATGTCAGCCTTTCTTAACTATGTCAGCCTTTCTTAACTATACCAGCCTTTCTTAACTATGTCAGCCTTTTTTAACTATGCCAGACTTTCTTAACTATACCAGCCTTTCTTAACTATGTCAGCCTTTCTTAACTATGTCAGCCTTTCTTAACTATGTTAGCCTTTTTTAACTATGCCAGACTTTCTTAACTATGCCAGACTTTCTTAACTATGCCAGACTTTCTTAACTATACCAGCCTTTCTTAACTATGTCAGCCTTTCGTAACTATGTCAGCCTTTCTTAACTATGTCAGCCTTTTTTAACTATGCCAGACTTTCTTAACTATGCCAGACTTTCTTAACTATGCCAGACTTTCTTAACTATGTCAGCCTTTCTTAACTATGTCAGCCTTTCTTAACTATACCAGCCTTTCTTAACTATGCCAGACTTTCTTAACTATGCCAGACTTTCTTAACTATGCCAGACTTTCTTAACTATGCCAGACTTTCTTAACTATGTCAGCCTTTCTTAACTATGCCAGACTTTCTTAACTATGCCAGACTTTCTTAACTATGCCAGACTTTCTTAACTATGTCAGCCTTTCTTAACTATGTCAGCCTTTCTTAACTATACCAGCCTTTCTTAACTATACCAGACTTTCTTAACTATGCCAGCCTTTCTTAACTATGCCAGACTTTCTTAACTATACCAGCCTTTCTTAACTATGCCAGACTTTCTTAACTATGTCAGCCTTTCTTAACTATGTCAGCCTTTCTTAACTATACCAGCCTTTCTTAACTATACCAGACTTTCTTAACTATGCCAGACTTTCTTAACTATGCCAGACTTTCTTAACTATGTCAGCCTTTCTTAACTATACCAGCCTTTCTTAACTATGCCAGACTTTCTTAACTATGCCAGCCTTTCTTAACTATGCCAGACTTTCTTAACTATACCAGCCTTTCTTAACTATGCCAGACTTTCTTAACTATGCCAGACTTTCTTAACTATACCAGCCTTTCTTAACTATGCCAGACTTTCTTAACTATACCAGCCTTTCTTAACTATGCCAGACTTTCTTAACTATGTCAGCCTTTCTTAACTATGCCAGACTTTCTTAACTATACCAGCCTTTCTTAACTATGCCAGCCTTTCTTAACTATGCCAGACTTTCTTAACTATGCCAGCCTTTCTTAACTATACCAGCCTTTCTTAACTATGTCAGACTTTCTTAACTATGTCAGCCTTTCTTAACTATGCCAGACTTTCTTAACTATACCAGCCTTTCTTAACTATGCCAGACTTTCTTCACTATGCCAGACTTTCTTAACTATACCAGCCTTTCTTAACTATGTCAGCCTTTCTTAACTATACCAGCCTTTCTTAACTATGTCAGCCTTTCTTAACTATACCAGCCTTTCTTAACTATGCCAGACTTTCTTAACTATGCCAGCCTTTCTTAACTATGCCAGACTTTCTTAACTATGCCAGACTTTCTTAACTATACCAGCCTTTCTTAACTATGCCAGACTTTCTTAACTATGCCAGCCTTTCTTAACTATGTCAGCCTTTCTTAACTATACCAGCCTTTCTTAACTATGCCAGACTTTCTTAACTATGCCAGCCTTTCTTAACTATGTCAGACTTTCTTAACTATGTCAGCCTTTCTTAACTATACCAGCCTTTCTTAACTATGCCAGACTTTCTTAACTATGCCAGACTTTCTTAACTATACCAGCCTTTCTTAACTATGCCAGCCTTTCTTAACTATGCCAGCCTTTCTTAACTATACCAGCCTTTCTTAACTATGTCAGCCTTTCTTAACTATGCCAGACTTTCTTAACTATACCAGCCTTTCTTAACTATGCCAGACTTTCTTAACTATGCCAGACTTTCTTAACTATGCCAGCCTTTCTTAACTATGCCAGACTTTCTTAACTATACCAGCCTTTCTTAACTATGCCAGACTTTCTTAACTATGCCAGACTTTCTTACCTATGTACAGACTTAACCTTCCTTATGTGCGTACGTCTATCTTAATAGATTTACGATGTATTTGAAAGTAGTTTAAATAATTTGAATCTGCGATGTATTTATTGTATAGGCTTTATACACTAGCCAGTCACTTAATTGATCTAGATAATTATCTGTTTTAATGTTCTAAAGATCATTATCAGTTAATAATTTAATGATACATATTTACATATTCTCAGGTTTTCAAGTAAACTTTATGTCAATTTACAACTCTAATTCGTTTCAAAATTCCTCTATATAAAGACAAATATTGTATTATTAAGGAAATAAGTTCCTTATTAAGGATGAAGAAAACCCATGACTCAATATCTTGAGGTTATCTTGAGATGATTTCGGGGCTTCAGTGTCCCCGCGGCCCGGTCCTCGACCAGGCCTCCACCCCCAGGAAGCAGCCCGTGACAGCTGACTAACACCCAGGTACCTATTTTACTGCTAGGTAACAGGGGCATTCAGGGTGAAAGAAACTTTGCCCATTTGTTTCTGCCTCGTGCGGGAATCGAACCCGCGCCACAGAATTACGAGTCCTGCACGCTATCCACCAGGCTACGAGGCCCCTCGGGAACAGGGGTCAACAGGGAAGGGTGATTAACTACCACCTAATTGTTAACAGGGTAGTTAGTACAATTACACTAACGTGATGCATCAAATGAACAAATCCACAAGGGCCGTGACGAGGATTCGAACCTGTTGAACTCTTTTAACCCTGTCGTAGCTCAGTCGATTAAGGCAGGGTCTGGGATGCTCCCGGACGCAGGTTCGAATCCTCGTCACTGCCCTTGTGGATTTGTTTAGTTAGTACAAATTGGCACTAATATGTATCTACGTTCGAAGCTTCAGGTGTTCGGAGTGTTCACTTTCTAGACTGTTCGTGTAGAGTCTCGCTACATCGACGGAGTTCAAACAGCTTACTAAACCTTACCTAGGTATAACTAAGCATAAATTTAATCATATTGTACTTGTATATTGTACATCGTAGCCTGGTGGATAGCGCGCAGGACTCGTAATTCTGTGGCGCGGGTTCGATTCCCGCACGAGGCAGAAACAAATGGGCAAAGTTTCTTTCACCCTGAATGCCCCTGTTACCTAGCAGTAAATAGGTACCTGGGTGTTAGTCAACTGTCACGGGCTGCTTCCTGGGGGTGGAGGCCTGGTCGAGGACCGGGCCGCGGGGACACTAAAGCCCCGAAATCATCTCAAGATAACCTCAAGATACACTACCAGCTGTACCCGGCTACGCGTTGCTGTGGCTCAGTAACCTTCCTCCGTCCCCTCGTCCTCCCCACCATTTCCCACTCCCTCGTCCGATGCATCCCAAATGATCTGATGTTCCCATCAGAAAATTGGGAACATCAAATGATCTGATGTTCCCATCAGAAAATTGGGAACATCAAATGATCTGATGTTCCCATCAGAAAATTGGGAACATCAAATGATCTGATGTTCCCATCAGAAAATTGGGAACATCAAATGATCTGATGTTCCCATCAGAAAATTGGGAACATCAAATGATCTGATGTTCCCATCAGAAAATTGGGAACATCAAATGATCTGATGTTCCCATCACTGAAATATACAAAAAACAGTTAAAAAACGAAATGAAAAACAATGAAAAAATAAAAAAAATAAACTATACTCGCGAAATGAACGATATGGTAAACAACACAGCTTAATTCCAACGCAATGTCACACAAAATGATTAAATGAAAATGAAAATAATTCGAAATCTATGAAAATTCAATTTATCAATGCAATCGAAAACATTGAAATGGAATCGTAACATATTTAGTATAGCGTGTGTTGCTATTATGTGCAACAGATGTCGCTGTTAAAAAAAAAACATTTTTTACCTGTCACAGGTGTGGCATGCATATAGTAGGTATATAAAAACACGCGTCTATTCGAGTGGAACGTTGTGTGAAAATGTCAAAAGCAATAAGTGAAGAACTTTTGTGCGGTTTTGAAGAACTTTCGGAGATTAGTGGTTTTGAACAAACGAACATTTTCATTTTTATATATATAGATACGAAAATGTATACGTCAGATAATGAAGTATTAGTCAAACAATGATGTATTATTGAAATAATGATGTATTAGTTAACTTGTGATGTATTAGTCAATTAATACTAATTAGTCAATTATTTATTGACTTAATAGTTGACTTTTGGTCGTAGACCAGTTGTTGACTAATTACACACACACACACACACACACACACACAAAGGAACTGAAGGAGCGGCTGAAGGAACTGAACCTTACGACACTAGAGAAAAGAAGGGAGAGAGGAGATATGATAGGGACATATAAAATACTCAGGGGAATTGACAAAGTGGAAATAGATGAAATGTTCACACGTAATAATAACAGAACGAGGGGACATGGGTGGAAACTGGAAACTCAGATGAGTCACAGAGATGTTAGGAAGTTTTCTTTTAGCGTGAGAGTAGTAGAAAAATGGAATGCACTTGGGGAACAGGTTGTGGAAGCAAATACTATTCATACTTTTAAAACTAGGTATGATAGGGAAATGGGACAGGAGTCATTGCTGTAAACAACCGATAGCTGGAAAGGCGGGATCCAAGAGTCAATGCTCGATCCTGCAAGCACATATAGGTGAGTACATATAGGTGAGTACACACACACACACAAGAAGAAAAAGAAGAAGAAATATAAGAAAATTCACTTTTGCCAACAGAGTGGTAGACGGTTGGAACAAGTTAGGGGAGGTGGTGGTGGAGGCCAAGGCCGTCAGTAGTTTCAAAGCGTTATATGACAAAGAGTGCTGGGAAGACGGGACACCACGAGCGTAGCTCTCATCCTGTAACTACACTTAGGTGATCACTCATAGGAATTTGCCGAACAATGTAAGGTCTCACTTGATGTGTAGATCATTTTCCTGGACACTAGAATCAAATGTTGTCTTCGTGCAATGTCACGGTGATAGATCTTAATCTGTAGCACACTTTGTGCCTCTTGTCTATCGGGCATCACAACTCAAGGCGCTCAGCCAGTGCATCACAACTCAAGGCGCTCAGCTAGTGCATCACAACTCAAGGCGCTCAGCCAGTGCATCACAACTCAAGGCGCTCAGCCAGTGCATCACAACTCAAGGCGCTCAGCCAGTGCATAGTGAGTAAACATGTTGCGTCTGTATGCGTCGATGATGCGTCTGTGTCTACTCCAAGCTGCGTCTGTTGACTCCTAGATACGTCTGTAGACGCACTGACGCATAGGAAGGCAGCAACGCACACCAGGCTATACATAGATACATAAAAGTGCGTGGCAACACATTCTTGTGTGCGCGCGCGCTTTGCTAAATGAATACACGGTCTCACAAAGCGAATTAACTCATAAGCTTATGATTACTGGCGCCAAGCACAGTGCAAGCACTAAGTCTGCTTGTGTGATCAACCAGGCTGTGACTCGTACGTCAGGCTGCGAGCAGCCGCGTCCAACAGCCTGGTTGATCAGTCCGGCAACCAGGAGGCCTGGTCGACGACCGGGCCGCGGGGACGCTAAGCCCCGGAAGCACCTCAAGGTAAGGTGTGTGTGCTTGCGGGGGTTGAGCTCTGGCTCTTTGGTTCCGCCTCTCAACCGTCAATCAACAGGTGTACAGGTTCCTGAGCCTACTGGGCTCTATCATATCTACACTTGAAACTGTGTATGGAGTCAGCCTCCACCACATCACTGCCTAATGCATTCCATCTGTTAACTACTCTGACACTGAAAAAGTTCTTTCTAACGTCCCCGTGGCTCATGTGGGTACTAAGTCTCCACCTGTGTCCCCTTGTTCGTGTCCCACCCGTGCTGAAGAGTTTGTCTTTGTCCACCCTGTCAATTCCCCTGAGAATTTTTAGGTGGTTATCTTACCTACAAAATCCTGTGTGTGTGTGTGTGTGTGTGTGTGTGTGTGTGTGTGTGTGTGTGTGTGTGTGTGTGTGTGTGTGACGATTGATGAGTAAAATCTAACAATTGCTAAATTGTTAGATTGTTAACAATTTAACAATTGTTAGAGAAGCAGCGAGTTTCTGGGAAAGAAAATCTTGATTTTACCTCGAACAAATACACCGGTTTTTCCGCCCTAATATGGAAGAGGAGTCAGGAAAGGGAATCCTAATTTTCCGGAAAGGGTCGCAGCTATTGATGGAAGGGAAATGGGTGGGGGATTGGGCCGTAGGATGAGAGGGATGGGAGGATGTGGGATGGGGGGTGGGTCCTTGAGAATTGGAAAGGGATTGATGGAAAGGATTGATGAGATGGGATAGGAAGGGTTCAGAAGAGGTGGAAAAGGAGTTTAACTGGATAGGAGAGTGGTTTATTTTTCCTTCTAGCGAGGTTAAGAGACAGACTAACAGACGGGAAGTAAGACAGAATGATGGACAGGCGAGCAGGCTCGACAACAGACAGACAGACAGACAGACAGACAGACAGACAGGATGACAGACAGACAGACAGGGCTACAGGATGACAGACAGACATACAGAGTGACAGAAAGACATAATGACAGATAAACAGTTAGAAAAATGTACATTTCAGCTGATGGACCGACTTCACACACACACACACACACACACACACACACACACACACACACACACACACACACACACACACACACACACACACACATATTCTTAAATCGATATTCTTAAAGTTTTTCAGTTATGAGGATAATTTGTTTATAAGTGTTCTTTGAATAGTGAGTTCAGGGCGGCTCAGTCCAGTGCATGACAACTCAAGACGCTCAGTCAGTGCATGACAACTCAAGACGCTCAGTCAGTGCATCACAACTCAAGACGCTCAGTCAGTGCATCACAACTCAAGACGCTCAGTCAGTGCATCACAACTCAAGACGCTCAGTCAGTGCATAACAACTCAAGACGCTCAGTCAGTGCATAACAACTCAAGACGCTCAGTGCATGACAACTCAAGACGCTCAGCCAGTGCATGACAACTCAAGACGCTCAGTCAGTGCATCACAACTCAAGACGCTCAGTCAGTGCATAACAACTCAAGACGCTCAGTCAGTGCATTACAACTCAAGACGCTCAGTCAGTGCATGACAACTCAAGACGCTCAGTCAGTGCATCACAACTCAAGACGCTCAGTCAGTGCATCACAACTCAAGACGCTCAGTCAGTGCATGACAACTCAAGACGCTCAGCCAGTGCATCACAACTCAAGACGCTCAGTCAGTGCATGACAACTCAAGACGCTCAGTCAGTGCATGACAACTCAAGACGCTCAGTCAGTGCATCACAACTCAAGACGCTCAGTCAGTGCATGACAACTCAAGACGCTCAGTCAGTGCATGACAACTCAAGACGCTCAGTCAGTGCATCACAACTCAAGACGCTCAGTCAGTGCATCACAACTCAAGACGCTCAGTCAGTGCATCACAACTCAAGACGCTCAGTCAGTGCATAACAACTCAAGACGCTCAGTCAGTGCATCACAACTCAAGACGCTCAGTCAGTGCATCACAACTCAAGACGCTCAGTCAGTGCATAACAACTCAAGACGCTCAGTCAGTGCATTACAACTCAAGGCGCTCAGCCAGTGCATTACAACTCAAGGCGCTCAGTCAGTGCATAACAACTCAAGACGCTCAGTCAGTGCATAACAACTCAAGACGCTCAGTCAGTGCATGACAACTCAAGACGCTCAGCCAGTGCATTACAACTCAAGGCGCTCAGCCAGTGCATTACAACTCAAGGCGCTCAGCCAGTGCGTTACAACTCAAGGCGCTCAGCCAGTGCGTTACAACTCAAGGCGCTCAGCCAGTGCGTTACAACTCAAGGCGCTCAGTCAGTGCATAACAACTCAAGACGCTCAGTCAGTGCATGACAACTCAAGGCGCTCAGCCAGTGCGTTACAACTCAAGGCGCTCAGCCAGTGCATTACAACTCAAGGCGCTCAGCCAGTGCGTTACAACTCAAGGCGCTCAGTCAGTGCATCACAACTCAAGGCGCTCAGTCAGTGCATTACAACTCAAGGCGCTCAGCCAGTGCACTACAACTCAAGGCGCTCAGCCAGTGCGTTACAACTCAAGGCGCTCAGCCAGTGCGTTACAACTCAAGGCGCTCAGCCAGTGCGTTACAACTCAAGGCGCTCAGCCAGTGCATCACAACTCAAGGCGCTCAGCCAGTGCATCACAACTCAAGGCGCTCAGCCAGTGACAGCCACCATCTGCCCGTACCATTCTCTACACCGTTATTCCACCAGCAACTTGATCAAATATTGAAGCCGTATAAAGGGATCGAACCCGCATTTTTGGACTCCCCCAGGCATGAATTTAATTTAAAATATGCTATCCAAAAAATACATGTATAAAATAGTCTATTCAAAAAAATATATATGGGACTTCTGGTGCACTGAAACCTCAAACTTCATTAAAAAAAATCTAATTCTAATACACTATACAGGTTTAGAACCTGAAATAGGTAATTAGAGTTCTAAGATCGAGCTTCAAGATAACTGAAGGAAGGATAGCAGGTTAGGAAGCTAGAAAGAGATTGAATACTCAATCAACATTTTCTGTGAAGCCTCTCCACTCACGGCGGGGCTGTGGTATCTTCAAGTCAGTCCCAGTAGTTATATGTTTATTACATTCAACTACGCATTTTAATACGCTTTTTGTTATAGAATGTCTGCACTGAGGGAGAGTACCTCTCTCTCTCTCTCTCTCTCTCTCTCTCTCTCTCTCTCTCTCTCTCTCTCTCTCTCTCTCTCTGAGAAAAAGTAGAATTTCGAATTCAGTTTTTCAATTTCAAAAGCTCTACAGAAAGGATATTCTCGATCCCAGAGGTCAGGAAAATCGCAGGAGCTGATTTTTCTTATAAAGGGGGCAATGGGGCCGACCCCCGACAAGCCTATGATAGTCCCATACCTCCCATGTGTCATCTTGAATAGTTGGATGAAAGTTGCTCCAGGCCCCTGCTCTCAACCCCTGGACAAACAGATATACACTTTAACAGATATAAACATAATTTACATGTATAGATAAACATGATATATAAATTGTAATATTTAATTCTGTTTTGAAAAATATTCCAGATTTTTATCACTTTTATCATTATTAATTAATACAGAGTAGTTTTTAATGCTTACGTATTAACTGTGCTGTTTATATGATCGCGCTGGTATATGTATTTGAGTACATATGTATATGTGCGTGTTTACCTATCAGTGTATCCAGGAGATCGAGGTTTAGCTCCAGGGCCCCGACCCAATAATTCAGTTTTTGCTATTAAGCATTTTAAAGCTTAATATCTTCGACGTATTTAAAGCTTTGGCTGGAGGTGGCTTCTAAAGCTTCTTCTTTTGTCGTATTTCTTCTATCCATGTTCTCTAGTGCTGTTTTCTAGTGTGTTCGCCATATCTATTACATTTAGTATTTTGTATGTAGTGATCATATCCCCCGCTAGCCTTTCTCTGGAGTTGATAGAGTTACATTAACCTGTGTATGTGTGTGTATATATTCATTGGTATATACGTGAATGGATGTATATATGGGTAAGTACGTGTGTATGTACGTGAGTGTGTATGTGCGTGAGTGTGTATGTACGTGACTGTGTATGTACGTGAGTGTGTATGTACGTGAGTGTGTATGTACGTGAGTGTGTATGTGCGTGAGTGTGTATGTATGTGACTGTGTATGTACGTGACTGTGTATGTACGTGAGTGTGTATGTACGTGAGTGTGTATGTACGTGAGAGTGTATGTACGTGAGTGTATATGTACGTGACTGTGTATGTACGTGAGTGTGTATGTACGTGAGTGTGTATGTACGTGAGAGTGTATGTACGTGAGTGTGTATGTACGTGACTGTGTATGTACGTGAGTGTGTATGTACGTGAGTGTGTATGTACGTGAGAGTGTATGTACGTGAGTGTGTATGTACGTGAGTGTGTATGTACGTGAGAGTGTATGTACGTGAGTGTGTATGTACGTGAGTGTGTATGTGCGTGTGTGTGTATGTACGTGGGTGTGTATGTACGTGTAGCCAGACGCGAGTGTTTCTAGGATCAATGTCTCCACGGCCCAGTCTCTGACCATCGTTGAACACAATCACAAAATGAAGACTGAAATACCATAGCTATCCAGGCCTTAACCACTTCAGGTTATCTTGAGGTTATCTTGAAATAACTTCGGGGCTTTAGTGTCCCCGCGGCCCGGTCCTCGACCCCCTAGGAAGCGGCCCGTGACAGCTGACTAACACCCAGGTACCTATTTACTGCTAGGTAACCGGGGCATCAGGGTTATCTTGAGATGATTTCGGGGCTTTAGTGTCCCCGCGGCCCGGTCCTCGACCGGGCCTCCACCCCCTAGGAAGCAGCCCGTGACAGCTGACTAACACCCAGGTACCTATTTACTGCTAGGTAACAGGGGCATCAGGGTTATCTTGAGATGATTTCGGGGCTTTAGTGTCCCCGCGGCCCGGTCCTCGACCGGGCCTCCACCCCCTAGGAAGCAGCCCGTGACAGCTGACTAACACCCAGGTACCTATTTTACTGCTAGGTAACACGGGTATCAGGATGAAAGAACCTCTGCCCATTGTTTCTCGCCGGGCGTCTGGGATCGAACCCGGGACGACAAAATCACGCGTCCAGTGTTCAGTCCGCTCAGCCACCGGGTCCAAGAGATTGTAATACATAGCCACAATCCTCTGCCATCTCCAGGGGCCTGCAACTAGATTAATAACAATTGCAATTGTTGGAACGAGAATTGGAATTAGAAATGAGAGAAAAATTCTCGAAAATGATCCACTTAAGCCAAATTCAATTGAAGTGGATGGTCTTTGGGTGGGTATTAGGGTACCCGCCTGCAGTGGAGGGTATTGTATTATGCAATGGCTACAGGAGGAGGTGGAGGTGTAGTTGCAAACGTCGTGGTGCAATGCGGGTATTGTATCTTTAGGCTTTGGTGTGTGTTGATAATTCCTTTTACGTGAAGGGAAAAACTGGTAGATGCAACAGATAGGAATTTCCTGCTGTAGATCGAGGGAGAGTTGACGACACGAGGGAGAGAGAGGGAAAGGGGTGGAATGGGTTGGCTGAATTTGACCTGATCTTTCCTATTTTTTTTACCCATTCCACATGTTTCCCTTAATTTATTCTTCCCTCTTCCCCCCCTCTCTCTTCCCCCTCCCACGTCCCCTCCCACGTAATACGACAACAAGGACCTTAATTATGTCAGTCAAATCACCTCTATGCTGCTTCCTTTATTTATTCATTTCCTCCTCCTCCTCCTCCTGTCTTTCTATCTACTTCTTTTACTGTTCCACAATCACCCCTCCCCTCCCCCCTCCCCCCTCCCTCCGTCCCCTTCCCACGAAGCTAGTTGCATATCTGTGGCTTCTGGAACAACATGCAAGGCAGGAACCTCACGACATTCCCCCTCCCTTCCCACCGTCTTTTTCACCCCCTTCCCATCACCCCCTTCCCATCACCCCCTTCCCATCACCTCCCTTCCCATCACCTCCCTTCCCATCACCCCCCTTCCCATCACCCCCTTCCCATCACCTCCCTTCCCATCACCTCCCTTCCCATCACCTCCCTTCCCATCACCTCCCTTCCCATCACCCCCCTTCCCATCACCCCCTTCCCATCACCTCCCTTCCCATCACCTCCCTTCCCATCAACCCCTTCCCATCACCCCCTTCCCATCACCCCCTTCCCATCACCCCCTTCCCATCACCCCCTTCCCATCACCCCCTTCCCATCACCCCCTTCCCATCACCCCCTTCCCATCACCCCCTTCCCATCACCCCCTTCCCATCAACCCCTTCCCATCAACCCCTTCCCATCACCCCCTTCCCATCACCTCCCTTCCCATCAACCCCTTCCCATCACCTCCCTTCCCATCACCCCCTTCCCATCACCTCCCTTCCCATCACCCCCTTCCCATCACCCCCTTCCCATCACCCCCTTCCCATCACCCCCTTCCCATCACCTCCCTTCCCATCAACCCCTTCCCATCACCCCCTTCCCATCACCCCCTTCCCATCACCCCCTTCCCATCACCCCCTTCCCATCACCCCCTTCCCATCAACCCCTTCCCATCAACCCCTTCCCATCACCCCCTTCCCATCACCTCCCTTCCCATCAACCCCTTCCCATCACCTCCCTTCCCATCAACCCCTTCCCATCACCTCCCTTCCCATCACCCCCTTCCCATCACCCCCTTCCCATCACCTCCCTTCCCATCACCCCCTTCCCATCAACCCCTTCCCATCACCCCCCTTCCCATCACCCCCTTCCATCAACCCCTTCCCATCACCTCCCTTCCCATCACCCCCTTCCCATCACCCCCTTCCCATCACCCCCTTCCCATCACCCCCTTCCCATCACCCCCTTCCCATCACCCCCTTCCCATCACCCCCTTCCCATCACCCCCTTCCCATCACCCCCTTCCCATCAACCCCTTCCCATCACCCCCTTCCCATCACCCCCTTCCCATCACCCCCTTCCCATCACCCCCTTCCCATCACCCCCTTCCCATCAACCCCTTCCCATCACCCCCTTCCCATCACCCCCTTCCCATCACCTCCCTTCCCATCAACCCCTTCCCATCACCTCCCTTCCCATCACCCCCTTCCCATCTCCCCCTTCCCATCACCTCCCTTCCCATCACCCCCTTCCCATCAACCCCTTCCCATCACCCCCCTTCCCATCACCCCCTTCCCATCACCCCCTTCCCATCACCTCCCTTCCCATCAACCCCTTCCCATCACCTCCCTTCCCATCACCCCCTTCCCATCACCCCCTTCCCATCACCTCCCTTCCCATCAACCCCTTCCCATCACCTCCCTTCCCATCAACCCCTTCCCATCACCCCCTTCCCATCACCTCCCTTCCCATCAACCCCTTCCCATCACCTCCCTTCCCATCACCCCCTTCCCATCACCCCCTTCCCATCACCTCCCTTCCCATCACCTCCCTTCCCATCACCCCCTTCCCATCACCCCCTTCCCATCACCCCCTTCCCATCACCCCCTTCCCATCACCTCCCTTCCCATCACCCCCTTCCCATCACCTCCCTTCCCATCACCCCCTTCCCATCACCCCCTTCCCATCACCCCCTTCCCATCACCTCCCTTCCCATCACCCCCTTCCCATCACCCCCTTCCCATCACCTCCCTTCCCATCACCCCCTTCCCATCACCTCCCTTCCCATCACCCCCTTCCCATCACCCCCTTCCCATCACCCCCTTCCCATCACCCCCTTCCCATCACCTCCCTTCCCATCACCCCCTTCCCATCACCACCCTTCCCATCAACCCCTTCCCATCACCTCCCTTCCCATCACCCCCTTCCCATCACCCCCTTCCCATCACCCCCTTCCCATCACCCCCTTCCCATCACCCCCTTCCCATCACCTCCCTTCCCATCACCCCCTTCCCATCACCTCCCTTCCCATCACCCCCTTCCCATCACCCCCTTCCCATCACCTCCCTTCCCATCACCCCCTTCCCATCACCTCCCTTCCCATCAACCCCTTCCCATCACCTCCCTTCCCATCACCCCCTTCCCATCACCCCCTTCCCATCACCTCCCTTCCCATCAACCCCTTCCCATCACCTCCCTTCCCATCACCCCCTTCCCATCACCCCCTTCCCATCACCTCCCTTCCCATCACCCCCTTCCCATCACCTCCCTTCCCATCACCCCCTTCCCATCACCCCCTTCCCATCCCCCCCCCCCCCCCCCGTCACAGAAAATGGGGCGCAGTAAACGCAGTCAGACGAAATAATTTAACATTTTTTCAACCGTAATTTGGATACGATTTTTTGCGTTCCTCAGTTCTTGGGGGAGAATTATTATTTTCTTAAGTCTTTCTGTAACGTATCGGTAATCGCATTATGGAAAAGAAAGGAAAAGTGAAGAAATGGGAGAGGGAGGTAGAGAGAGATGGAAAGGTGGTGGGAAGGGGGTAAGGAGTCAAGAGGAGAGGGGAAAGTTATCTTGAGGGTTATCTTGAGATGATTTCGGGGCTTTTTCGGGGGTAAGGAGTCAAGAGGAGAGGGGAAAGTTATCTTGAGGGTTATCTTGAGATGATTTCGGGGCTTTTTAGTGTCCCCGCGGCCCTGTCCTCGACCAGGGCCTCCAACCCCAGGAAGCAGCCCGTGACAGCTGACTAACACCCGGGTACCTATTTTACTGCTAGGTAACAGGGGCATAGGGTGAAACAAACTCTGCCCATTGTTTCTCGCCGGCGCCTGGGAACGAACCCAGGACCACAGGATCACAAGTCCAGCATGCTGTCCGCTCGGCTTCCCTAGAGGGAGCCGAATGAGAAGGGAGAGAATGAGGTCCAAAAGGAGATTAGTAGAGTAGAAAGTAAGAGAGGTAGAATAGTAGAAAGATAGAAAGGTTGAAGGGTCAAAGTAGGTACCACCTTCCATTCTGGTCCCGTACATACAAGACAAGGAATGGAACTCATCTGTAGCACAAAATTATCTCAGGAGTTCATGTATCAGTAGCAGTAAATCACTTTAGCAGTAAAATAGGTACCTGGGTGTTAGTCAGCTGTCACGGGCTGCTTCCTGGGGGTGGAGGCCTGGTCGAGGACCGGGCCGCGGGGACACTAAAAAGCTCCGAAATCATCTCAAGATAACCTCAAGATAAGATCAGCCGTAAGCATGTACTCGCATATTGCACTCTTAAAACCAGTACTCTCAGCGGGCTGTCCACTCTAGCCTCAAGTGACTAAGATCTAGGTAACAAAGAGCAACTTTACCAACAAGTTAATACAATTTTTATCAATAGATCTTCATTGATAAGGATATTATAGAACATAAGAACATAAGAACAAGGTAACTGCAGAAGGCCTATTGGCCTATACGAGGCAGCTCCTATCTATAACCACCCAATCCCAATTATACGTTAATACCCTCCTACCCAATCCCAATTATACGTTAATAAGGTCAATTTATATGTCGATATCTAAATGTTTCACGACACAAGACATTGAGGTCACACAACACCTTGGAAACACACTAAATTTGTCATCTTAGAAATCAACTCAGCAAAGTCTTTGATCCTAAGTTGAGTTGAAGGGAGAGGGGGAGTGACATACGGAGTTCCCACCCAGCCTGGATGAGTGACGCTGCCCAATAAACTCGCCCCTTGGGGCAAAATCTAAAAAATTTAAAGCCTGGATTGGCTGCCGACTCGCGACCAGTGAGCTATCTCACTCCTGTTCGATCTTTGATCCTCTGTGTCTGATCTGTCCTCCTGAATGTACAGTTCCCTGGGTATTTATGGGGAACTTGGGAGCTATAACCCCGCACTCAAGTAGATAGTCTCTGAGTAGATAGTCTCAAGCCATCTACCTACCTCGCCTTAAGACACCACCAACCATCTGCAATTCTCAGATAAGCTGAGGGTAAGGTCACCTCATCTGACCTGACCTGTTGCAGTTAACACTTTAGAGGTTTGACTTTTGAATTGGTAAGAGACAGTCTGGCGCCTCAAATATCATGTTTGACTCACGTTGTATATACAATATTAACTAAACACCTTTATGGTGTCATATATTTGGATTATAACACTTTATTCCTCTTTTGCTCTGACTTGTGTTAGATCAGAGCTCGCGGCTCCTGTAACGTTAAATGTATTTTCACTGAACTTTGAAGAAGCTGTTAACAGCATTGTATTATGCTGTATTTTAGTATCTTCTTGAGAGGTTATCTTGAGATGATTTCGGGGCTTTTTTTTAGTGTCCCCGCGGTCCGGTCCTCGACCAGGCCTCCACCCCCAGGAAGCAGCCCGTGACAGCTGACTAACACCCAGGTACCTATTTTACTGCTAGGTAACAGGGGCATAGGGTGAAAGAAACTCTGCCCATTGTTTCTCGCCGGCGCCTGGGATCGAACCCAGGACCACAGGATCACAAGTCCAGCGTGCTGTCCGCTCGGCCGACCGGCTCCCTAGTATAGCATATATCTATACTATAAGTATAGATATATATTATATATCTATATTATAAAAGGGAATGGTGGCTTGTCTGTCTGTCCAACGTTGTAGGCCAGAGGCTTGCGGCTAGCCTAACCCAACTGTGCAGGATGAATGGTCTAGGGTGTGGGACTGGCATAAGCTTGTCGGGGGAAAGCCCAAGTTAAATTCTTTAAGAAATACTAGCATTTACATAAACCCACCCATGTGCTATTTTCAATGTTAAACATTTGGAGTGATTTCCCTAGAGTTTTAGGGGCCGTAATAACGTATTTTC
>NC_091233.1:22464442-22466942 GCF_040958095.1 Procambarus clarkii | reverse complement strand
AGCTTCTCTGCTGCATGGGTGACAGCTTCTCTGCTGCATGGGTGACAGCTTCTCTGCTGCATGGGTAACAGCTTCTCAGCTGCATGGGTAACAGCTTCTCTGCTGCATGGGTGACAGCTTCTCTGCTGCATGGGTAACAGCTTCTCTGCTGCATGGGTAACAGCTTCTCTGCTGCATGGGTGACAGCTTCTCTGTTGCATGGGTAACAGCTTCTCTGCTGCATGGGTAACAGCTTCTCTGCTGCTTGGGTAACAGCTTCTCTGCTGCATGGGTGACAGCTTCTCTGCTGCATGGGTGACAGCTTCTCTGCTGCATGGGTAACAGCTTCTCTGCTGCATGGGTGACAGCTTCTCTGTTGCATGGGTAACAGCTTGTCTGCTGCATGGGTGACAGCTTCTCTGCTGCATGGGTGACAGCTTCTCTGCTGCATGGGTAACAGCTTCTCTGCTGCATGGGTGACAGCTTCTCTGCTGCATGGGTGACAGCTTCTCTGCTGCATGGGTGACAGCTTCTCTGCTGCATGGGTAACAGCTTCTCTGCTGCATGGGTGACAGCTTCTCTGCTGCATGGGTAACAGCTTCTCTGCTGCATGGGTGACAGCTTCTCTGCTGCATGGGTAACAGCTTCTCTGCTGCATGGGTGACAGCTTCCCTGCTGCATGGGTAACAGCTTCTCTGCTGCATGGGTGACAGCTTCTCTGCTGCATGGGTGACAGCTTCTCTGTTGCATGGGTAACAGCTTCTCTGCTGCATGGCTGACAGCTTCTCTGCTGCATGGGTGACAGCTTCTCTGCTGCATGGGTAACAGCTTCTCTGCTGCATGGGTAACAGCTTTTCTGCTGCATGGGTAACAGCTTCTCTGCTGCATGGGTGACAGCTTCTCTGCTGCATGGGTGACAGCTTCTCTGCTGCATGGGTGACAGCTTCTCTGCTGCATGGGTAACAGCTTCTCTGCTGCATGGGTGACAGCTTCTCTGCTGCATGGGTGACAGCTTCTCTGCTGCATGGGTGATACTATGCTGCATGGGTGACAGCTTCTCTGCTGCATGGGTGATACTATGCTGCATGGGTGACAGCTTCTCTGCTGCATGGGTGACAGCTTCTCTGCTGCATGGGTGACAGCTTCTCTGCTGCATGGGTAACAGCTTCTCTGCTGCATGGGTAACAGCTTCTCTGTTGCATGGGTGACAGCTTCTCTGCTGCATGGGTGACAGCTTCTCTGCTGCATGGGTAACAGCTTCTCTGCTGCATGGGTAACAGCTTCTCTGCTGCATGGGTAACAGCTTCTCTGCTGCATGGGTGATACTATGCTGCATGGGTGACAGCTTCTCTGCTGCATGGGTGATACTATGCTGCATGGGTGACAGCTTCTCTGCTGCATGGGTGATACTATGCTGCATGGGTGACAGCTTCTCTGCTGCATGGGTGACAGCTTCTCTGCTGCATGGGTGACAGCTTCTCTGCTGCATGGGTGACAGCTTCTCTGCTGCATGGGTAACAGCTTCTCTGCTGCATGGGTAACAGCTTCTCTGCTGCATGGGTGACAGCTTCTCTGCTGCATGGCTGACAGCTTCTCTGCTGCATGGGTACCACCTTCTCCCCTATATCAACCTACACCCTAGAGAGACCACTCCAGACCGACAACCAGAGCCCAACTCCACAGTCTCCTGAGACCAATGGCTGCCCTCTACTATCTTCATTTAATCCATAAATCCTCCCCCTTAATATATAAAGTGAGGGATGAGGAAGGAGGTGTGTGAGGGGCTGTGAGGCGACCGCTCATCTAAGATCATGGGAAGCCGGATATAACATTACCCTTGAGGGCCGGCTGCTGGCCTGGGGGAGGGGCCGGATTATCGTAATTACAGTAATTATAGACTAATTATCCTCGTATCAACTTCCTCTTTGGAGTGATTTTACGGCTAAAGAAATATGTGAGGCTTAGACATGCTTGCTAGAAGATGTTATTTTGGAGAGGTTAGTTTTTTGTTTTTTGGGGGGAAGGGGGGTTATCTTGAGATGATTTCGGGGCTTTAGTGTCCCCGCGGCCCTGTCCTCGACCAGGCCTCCACCCCCAGGAAGCAGCCCGTGACAGCTGACTAACACCCAGGTACCTATTTTACTGCTAGGTAACAGGGGCATTCAGGGTGAAAGAAACTCTGCCCATTGTTTCTCGCCGGCACCTGGGATCGAACCCAGGACCACAGGATCACAAGACCCGCGTGCTGTCCGCTCGGCCGACCGGCTCCCTTAATTCTATGTTCGGTTGATTCTATGTTCTTTTCAACATCTCTGTGCTTCGTTTGTGTCTATAGATCCATCTATGTTCCCTTCGTACTGTTGTTTGTGGGTTTAAACAATGCTTTCTTTGGTCTTAAGATATTGTATGTCGTTATCATGTCTCCCCTACGCCCTGTCTTCTCCAGTGTGGTGAGTTTCAGGTCCCTCGACTCTGGTCTCGGTCTTGTTGCATATCTCTGTACCTTTTCAGAGAGGAATTA
>NC_091233.1:22434296-22449296 GCF_040958095.1 Procambarus clarkii | reverse complement strand
GTGGGGGTACAGGGGGATGTGGGGTCAGTGTGGGGGTACAGGAGGGTGTGGGCTCAGTGTGTGGGGGTACAGGGGGGTGTGGGGTCAGTGTGTGGGGGTACAGGGGTGGTGTGGGGTCAGTGTGGGGGTACAGGGGGGTGTGGAGTCAGTGTGGGGGTACACGGGGGTGTGGGGTCAGTGTGTGGGGGTACACGGGGGTGTGGGGGTACACGGGGGTGTGGGGTCAGTGTGTGGGGGTACAGGGTGGTGTGGGGTCAGTGTGTGGGGGTACAGGGTGGTGTGGGGTCAGTGTGTGGGGGTACACGGGGGTGTGGGGTCAGTGTGGGGGTACACGGGGGTGTAGGGTCAGTGTGTGGGGGTGCAGGGGGGTGTGGGGTCAGTGTGTGGGGGAACAGGGGGGTGTGGGGTCAGTGTGTGGGGGTACAGGGGGGTGTGGGGTCAGTGTGTGGGGGTACACGGGGGTGTGGGGTCAGTGTGGGGGTACACGGGGGTGTGGGGTCAGTGTGGGGGTAGAGGGGGTGTGGGGGTACACGGGGGTGTGGGGTCAGTGTAGGGGTACACGGGGGTGTGGGGTCAGTGTGGGGGTACAGGGGGGTGTGGGGTCAGTGTGTGGGGGTACACGGGGGTGTGGGGTCAGTGTGTGGGGGTACACGGGGGTGTGGAGTCAGTGTGTGGGGGTACAGGGGGGTGTGGGGTCAGTGTGTGGGGGTACACGGGGGTGTGAAGTCAGTGTGGGGGTACAGGGGGGGTGTGGGGTCAGTGTGTGGGGGTACACGGGGGTGTGGGGTCAGTGTGTGGGGGTACACGGGGGTGTGGAGTCAGTGTGTGGGGGTACAGGGGGGTGTGGGGTCAGTGTGTGGGGGTACAGGGGGGTGTGGGGTCAGTGTGTGGGGGTACAAGGGGGTGTGGAGTCAGTGTGTGGGGGTACAGGGGGTGTGGGGTCAGTGTGTGGGGGTACAGGGGGGTGTGGGGTCAGTGTGTGGGGGTACAGGGGGGTGTGGGGTCAGTGTGTGGGGGTACAGGGGGGTGTGGGGTCAGTGTGTGGGGGTACAGGGGGGTGTGGGGTCAGTGTGTGGGGGTACAGGGGGGTGTGGGGTCAGTGTGTGGGGGTACAAGGGGTCTGGGGTCCGCCTTGATAATTTGTAGCGAACCGATTCGCTAATCTCAAGAAAGGATTAGCTAATCCCCAGCGAAGCAGGACCTGCGAACGACGCAGCAAGAAGTGATGGCTCGCTCCAAGTATCTTCTTCACCCAGACTTGGGGACAAACTTTGAGAAAAGGATCTTCAGAAAGAAAAAAATATGACTTTTGGACAGTCAAAGTTGGTGTGTGGTGATGGTTGGTGTGTGGTGATGGTTGGTGTGTGGTGATGGTTGGTGTGTGGTGATGGTGTGTGGTGATGGTTGGTGTGTGGTGATGGTTGGTGTGTGTGGTGATGGTTGGTGTGTGTGGTGATGGTTGGTGTGTGGTGATGGTTGGTGTGTGGTGATGGTTGGTGTGTGGTGATGGTTGGTGTGTGTGGTGATGGTTGGTGTGTGGTGATGGTTGGTGTGTGTGGTGATGGTTGGTGTGTGTGGTGATGGTTGGTGTGTGGTGATGGTTGGTGTGTGTGGTGATGGTTGGTGTGTGTGGTGATGGTTGGTGTGTGGTGATGGTTGGTGTGTGTGGTGATGGTTGGTGTGTGTGGTGATGGTTGGTGTGTGTGGTGATGGTGTGTGGTGATGGTTGGTGTGTGGTGATGGTTGGTGTGTGTGGTGATGGTTGGTGTGTGTGGTGATGGTTGGTGTGTGTGGTGATGGTTGATGTGTGTGGTGATGGTTGGTGTGTGTGGTGATGGTTGGTGTGTGTGGTGATGGTTGGTGTGTGGTGATGGTTGGTGTGTGTGGTGATGGTTGGTGTGTGGTGATGGTTGGTGTGTGTGGTGATGGTTGGTGTGTGTGGTGATGGTTGGTGTGTGGTGATGGTTGGTGTGTGGTGATGGTTGGTGTGTGGTGATGGTTGGTGTGTGTGGTGATGGTTGGTGTGTGTGGTGATGGTTGGTGTGTGGTGATGGTTGGTGTGTGTGGTGATGGTTGGTGTGTGGTGATGGTTGGTGTGTGGTGATGGTTGGTGTGTGTGGTGATGGTTGGTGTGTGGTGATGGTTGGTGTGTGTGGTGATGGTTGGTGTGTGTGGTGATGGTTGGTGTGTGTGGTGATGGTTGGTGTGTGTGGTGATGGTTGGTGTGTGTGGTGATGGTTGGTGTGTGTGGTGATGGTTGGTGTGTGTGGTGATGGTTGGTGTGTGTGGTGATGGTTGGTGTGTGTGGTGATGGTTGGTGTGTGGTGATGGTTGGTGTGTGTGGTGATGGTTGGTGTGTGTGGTGATGGTTGGTGTGTGTGGTGATGGTTGGTGTGTGGTGATGGTTGGTGTGTGTGGTGATGGTTGGTGTGTGGTGATGGTTGGTGTGTGTGGTGATGGTTGGTGTGTGGTGATGGTTGGTGTGTGGTGATGGTTGGTGTATGGTGATGGTTGGTGTGTGTGGTGATGGTTGGTGTGTGGTGATGGTTGGTGTGTGGTGATGGTTGGTGTGTAGTGATGGTTGGTGTGTGTGGTGATGGTTGGTGTGTGGTGATGGTTGGTGTGTGGTGATGGTTGGTGTGTGGTGATGGTTGGTGTGTGTGGTGATGGTGTGTGGTGATGGTTGGTGTGTGTGGTGATGGTTGGTGTGTGTGGTGATGGTTGGTGTGTGTGGTGATGGTTGGTGTGTGTGGTGATGGTTGGTGTGTAGTGATGGTTGGTGTGTGTGGTGATGGTTGGTGTGTGTGGTGATGGTTGGTGTGTAGTGATGGTTGGTGTGTGTGGTGATGGTTGGTGTGTGGTGATGGTTGGTGTGTGTGGTGATGGTTGGTGTGTGTGGTGATGGTTGGTGTGTAGTGATGGTTGGTGTGTGTGGTGATGGTTGGTGTGTGGTGATGGTTGGTGTGTGGTGATGGTTGGTGTGTGGTGATGGTTGGTGTGTGGTGATGGTTGGTGTGTGGTGATGGTTGGTGTGTGGTGATGGTTGGTGTGTGGTGATGGTTGGTGTGTGGTGATGGTTGGTGTGTGTGGTGATGGTTGGTGTGTGTGGTGATGGTTGGTGTGTGTGGTGATGGTGTGTGGTGATGGTTGGTGTGTGGTGATGGTTGGTGTGTGTGGTGATGGTTGGTGTGTGTGGTGATGGTTGGTGTGTGGTGATGGTTGGTGTGTGTGGTGATGGTTGGTGTGTGGTGATGGTTGGTGTGTGTGGTGATGGTTGGTGTGTGTGGTGATGGTTGGTGTGTGGTGATGGTTGGTGTGTGGTGATGGTTGGTGTGTGTGGTGATGGTTGGTGTGTGGTGATGGTTGGTGTGTGGTGATGGTTGGTGTGTGTGGTGATGGTTGGTGTGTGTGGTGATGGTTGGTGTGTGTGGTGATGGTTGGTGTGTGTGGTGATGGTTGGTGTGTGGTGATGGTTGGTGTGTGGTGATGGTTGGTGTGTGTGGTGATGGTTGGTGTGTGTGGTGATGGTGTGTGGTGATGGTTGGTGTGTGTGGTGATGGTTGGTGTGTGGTGATGGTTGGTGTGTGGTGATGGTTGGTGTGTGTGGTGATGGTTGGTGTGTGTGGTGATGGTTGGTGTGTGGTGATGGTTGGTGTGTGTGGTGATGGTTGGTGTGTGGTGATGGTTGGTGTGTGGTGATGGTTGGTGTGTGGTGATGGTTGGTGTGTGTGGTGATGGTTGGTGTGTGTGGTGATGGTTGGTGTGTGTGGTGATGGTTGGTGTGTGTGGTGATGGTTGGTGTGTGTGGTGATGGTTGGTGTGTGTGGTGATGGTTGGTGTGTGGTGATGGTTGGTGTGTGGTGATGGTTGGTGTGTGGTGATGGTTGGTGTGTGTGGTGATGGTTGGTGTGTGGTGATGGTTGGTGTGTGGTGATGGTTGGTGTGTGGTGATGGTTGGTGTGTGTGGTGATGGTTGGTGTGTGTGGTGATGGTTGGTGTGTGTGGTGATGGTTGGTGTGTGTGGTGATGGTGTGTGGTGATGGTGTGTGGTGATGGTTGGTGTGTGGTGATGGTGTGTGGTGATGGTTGGTGTGTGGTGATGGTGTGTGGTGATGGTGTGTGGTGATGGTTGGTGTGTGGTGATGGTTGGTGTGTGTGGTGATGGTTGGTATGTGTGGTGATGGTTGGTGTGTGGTGATGGTTGGTGTGTGTGGTGATGGTGTGTGGTGATGGTTGGTGTGTGGTGATGGTGTGTGGTGATGGTTGGTGTGTGGTGATGGTTGGTGTGTGGTGATGGTGTGTGGTGATGGTTGGTGTGTGGTGATGGTTGGTGTATGGTGATGGTGTATGGTGATGAGGTCTCACTATTACATCATTACCTGTCCTGAGAGATTATTTACCTGAGTTTACCTGAGAGCAACTAACACCAGTGGCCTCGTTGAGGACAGGAAGCCGGCGGCTTGTCGAAATCACAAGAAAATGAAAATGCTTCGATTCTGTTTACGTAAATAGATATCGTAAATAAGTATCGTAGATTGCGTAAATAGACATAGTAGATAAAAATAGATCTATAGGCAATATAGGAAATTAATATACTGAACAAGAGGGTATAACACACTTATATTAAACTCTATTATTTCTCACTCAATTTATCCTTGGGAGTCGAACCCAGACTTTTCCTGTCTCGTTTCTATGTGAGCCTCTCTCTGCAGCTCTTTCCTCATATGCCCAACCACTTGGACTGGACGGTAGAGCGACGGTCTGGCTTCATGCAGGTCGGCGTTCAATCCCCGACCGTCCACAAGTGGTCTGGCACCATTCCCTTCCCTCCGTCCCATCCCAAAGCCTTATCCTGACCCCTTCCATGTGCTGGGATAGGGATAGTAAAGATAATCCCTAAGTAAGGGATAAGTTTGTTTACAGCGTAGCGATGACGTATAGAGATACATACATTTCTCAGGTTGTAGACCCCTACCGCTCTCATTTCAGGAAGAAGCTAGCGGCTGAGCTTACACTAAAAGACTCGTCCCTGATTGGCTATCACGGTGTTTACAAACAAAGCTCTTCGCCGGCCGTCACGTCTGGGGCCAGATTCACGAAAGCACTTACGCAAGCACTTACGAACGTGTACATCTTTCCTCAATCTTTAACGGCTTTGGTTACATTTATTAAACAGTTTACAAGCATGAAAACTTGCCAATCAACTGTTGTTATTGTTATAAACAGCCTCCTGGTGCTTCGGAGCTCATTAACTGTTTAATAATTGTAAACAAAGCCGCCAAAGATTGAGAAAAGATGTACACGTTCGTAAGTGCTTGCGTAAGTGCTTTCGTGAATCTGGCCCCAGGCCCCCAAATAGACCCCCTGAAGGTCCAACTTGGAAACAATGTCAGCCGTGAGGTTGAAAATATTATACTATACACGCATTTCAGACCTTGTTCCAGATGTGTTGACCAGACCACACACTAGAAATTGAAGGGACGACGACGTTTCGGTCCGTCCTGGACCATTCTCAAGTCGATTTTCTGGTTGTTCCAGATGTTGTTCCTTGTTCAGGGGTTACTGGAGGATGTTTGGCTAGTCTGTTCACATGAACAGACTTGAACACATGAACAATCATGTGGGCGCAGGCAGGTACCACCTGTCTACTGGTGGTACCTGTCTTCTGGGGGTACCTGTCTACTGGTGGTACCTGTCTTCTGGTGGTACCTGTCTCTTGGTGGTACCTGTCTCCTGGTGGTACCTGTCTCCTGGTGGTACCTGTCTTATGGTGGTACCTGTCTCCAGGTGGTACCTGTCTCCAGGGAGTACCTGTGTCCTGGTGGTACCTGTGTCCTGGTGGTACCTGTGTCCTGGTGGTACCTGTCTCTTGGTGGTACCTGTGTCCTGGTGGTACCTGTGTCCTGGTGGTACCTGTCTTCTGGTGGTACCTGTCTCCTGGTGGTACCTGTCTCCTGGTGGTACCTGTCTCCTGGGGGTTCCTGTCTCCTGGTGGTACCTGTCTCCTGGTGGTACCTGTCTCCTGGGGGTACCTGTCTCCTGGGGGTACCTGTGTCCTGGTGGTACCTGTCTTCTGGTGGTACCTGTCTTCTGGTGGTACCTGTCTCCTGGTGGTACCTGTCTCCTGGTGGTACCTGTCTCCTGGGGGTTCCTGTCTCCAGGTGGTACCTGTCTTCTGGTGGTACCTGTCTTCTGGTGGTACCTGTCTTCTGGTGGTACCTGTCTTCTGGTGGTACCTGTCTTCTGGTGGTACCTGTCTTCTGGTGGTACCTGTCTCCTGGTGGTACCTGTCTCCAGGGAGTACCTGTGTCCTGGTGGTACCTGTGTCCTGGTGGTACCTGTGTCCTGGTGGTACCTGTGTCCTGGTGGTACCTGTGTCCTAGTGGTACCTGTGTCCTGGTGGTACCTGTGTCCTGGTGGTACCTGTCTTCTGGTGGTACCTGTCTCCAGGTGGTACCTGTCTCCAGGGAGTACCTGTGTCCTGGTGGTACCTGTGTCCTGGTGGTACCTGTGTCCTGGTGGTACCTGTGTCCTGGTGGTACCTGTCTCTTGGTGGTACCTGTGTCCTGGTGGTACCTGTGTCCTGGTGGTACCTGTCTTCTGGTGGTACCTGTCTCCAGGTGGTACCTGTCTCCAGGGAGTACCTGTGTCCTGGTGGTACCTGTCTCCTGGTGGTACCTGTCTCCTGGTGGTACCTGTGTCCTGGTGGTACCTGTCTCTTGGTGGTACCTGTCTCCAGGGAGTACCTGTGTCCTGGTGGTACCTGTCTCTTGGTGGTACCTGTCTCCTGGAGCTTTCTCACTACCTGTATGATCTCTCTCACTTGTAGGATCTCTCTCACTACCTGTAGGATCTCTCACTTCCTGTAGGATCTCCTCTCACTTGTAGGATCTCTCTCACTACCTGTAGGATCTCTCTCACTACCTGTAGGATCTCTCTCACTACCTGTAGGATCTCTCACTACCTGTAGGATCTCTCTCACTTCCTGTAGGATCTCTCTCTCACTTCCTGTAGGATCTCTCTCACTTCCTGTAGGATCTCTCTCACTACCTGTAGGATCTCTCTCACTTCCTGTAGGATCTCTCTCTCACTTCCTGTAGGATCTCTCTCTCACTACCTGTAGGATCTCTCTCACTTCCTGTAGGATCTCTCTCACTACCTGTAGGATCTCTCACTACCTGTAGGATCTCTCTCACTTCCTGTAGGATCTCTCTCACTACCTGTAGGATCTCTCTCACTTCCTGTAGGATCTCTCTCACTTCCTGTAGGATCTCTCTCACTACCTGTAGGATCTCTCACTACCTGTAGGATCTCTCTCACTTCCTGTAGGATCTCTCTCACTACCTATAGGATCTCTCACTACCTGTAGGATCTCTCTCACTTCCTGTAGGATCTCTCTCACTACCTGTAGGATCTCTCACTACCTGTAGGATCTCTCTCACTTCCTGTAGGATCTCTCTCACTTCCTGTAGGATCTCTCTCACTTCCTATAGGATCTCTCACTTCCTGTAGGATCTCTCACTTCCTGTAGGATCTCTCTCACTTCCTGTAGGATCTCTCTCACTTCCTGTAGGATCTCTCTCACTACCAGTAAGATCAGTCAACATTTAAATGTAAATATGATAAAAAAGAGTGAGAAATGAGTTATAGCATTAATCTACGAACGCTCAGAAGGCGGGGCCCAGGAGCCTAGCTCAACCCCCGCAAGCACAAATAGGTGAGTACATCTAGGTGAGTACACACACACACACACACACACACACACACACACACACATACACACACACACACACACACACACACACACACACACACACACACACACACACACACACACACACACACACAACACTTTGTAACACAGCATCAACATGGGTTCAGGGATGGCAGGTCCTGCCTCACAGGGTTACTTGAATTCTACGACCAGGCAACAAAAATAAGGCAAGAAAGAGAAGGGTGGGCAGACTGCATATTTTTGGATTGTCAGAAAGCCTTTGATACAGTGCCACACAAGAGGCTAGTGCGAAAGTTGGAGATGCAGGCTGGAGTGAGAGGGAAGGTACTCCGGTGGATAGAGGAATACCTAAGCAACAGGAGACAACGAGTCTGTGTGAGGGGTGAGGTCTCAGATTGGCGAGACGTCACAAGTGGAGTCCCGCAGGGGTCAGTCCTTGGACCTATACTGTTTCTGGTATATGTAAATGATCTCCCAGAGGGTATAGATTCGTTCCTCTCAATGTTTGCCGACGATGCAAAAATTATGAGGAGGATTGAAACAGAGGATGATAGTAGGAGGCTACAAGATGACCTGGATAGACTGAGTGAATGGTCCAACAAATGGCTGTTGAAGTTCAACCCGAGTAAATGCAAAGTAATGAAACTAGGCAGTGGAAACAGGAGGCCAGGCACAGGATACAGAATAGGAGATGAAGTACTTAATGAAACAGACAGAGAGAAAGATCTAGGAGTTGATATCACACCAAACCTGTCTCCTGAAGCCCACATAAAGAGAATAACGTCTGCGGCATATGCGAGGCTGGCTAACATCAGAACGGCGTTCAGGAACCTGTGTAAGGAATCATTCAGAATCTTGTACACCACATATGTAAGACCAATCCTGGAGTATGCGGCCCCAGCATGGAGCCCGTACCTTGTCAAGCACAAGACGAAGCTGGAAAAAGTCCAAAGGTATGCTACTAGACTAGTCCCAGAACTAAGAGGCATGAGTTATGAGGAAAGGCTGCGGGAAATGCACCTCACGACACTGGAAGACAGAAGAGTAAGGGGGGACATGATCACAACCTACAAAATCCTCAGGGGAATCGACCGGGTAAACAAGGACGAACTTTTCAACACTGGTGGGACGCGAACAAGGGGACACAGGTGGAAGCTGAGTACCCAAATGAGCCACAGAGACGTTAGAAAGAACTTTTTCAGTGTCAGAGTAGTTAGCAAATGGAATGCATTAGGAAGTGATGTGGTGGAGGCTGACTCCATTCACAGTTTCAAATGTAGATATGATAGAGCCCAATAGGCTCAGGAATCTGTACACCAGTTGATTGACGGTTGAGAGGCGGGACCAAAGAGCCAGAGCTCAACCCCCGCAAGCACAATTAGGTGAGTACAATTAGGTGAGTACACACAATTAGGCAGTGATGTGGTGGAGGCTGACTCCATACACAGTTTCAAGTGTAGATATGATAGAGCCCAATAGGCTCAGGAACCTGTACACCTGTTGATTGACGGTTGAGAGGCGGGACCAAAGAGCCAGAGCTCAACCCCCGCAAGCACAACTAGGTGAGTAACTAGTTGAGTACACACACACACACACACACACAACACACACACACACACACACACACACACACACACACACACACACACACACACACACACACACTTACACACACACACACACACACACACACACACACACACACACACAACACACACACACACACACACACACACACACACACACAAAACACACACACACACACACACACACACACACACAACACACACACACACACACACACACACACACACACACACACACACACACACAACACACACACACACACACACACACACACACACACACACACACACAACACACACACACACACACACACACACACACACACACACACACACACAACACACACACACACACACACACACACACACACACACACACACACACAACACACACACACACACACACACACACACACACACACACACAACACACACACAACACACACACACACACACACACACACACACACACACACTTACACACACACACACACACACACACACTTACACACTTACACACACACACACACACACAACACACACACACACAACACACACACAACACACACACACACAACACACACACAACACACACACACACAACACACACACACACTCACTATGTAAGTGCTTGTTCCTGAACTCATTAATTAAACTGGAGGCGTAATTTTGCAACCCACCAATAACAACAACATTGCAGAGATGGCATGCAAGGTGGCCCCAGAGCCACGTCTTCCAATGACGTGAATTGATATTGCCAAAGCGATATGGTCAAGATAGAGTGTTGCAGATAGACTGACGGGAGGACGGACAGACTGACAGAGACGCTGATAGACAGATGAGTAGCTAAAGAACCGAACGAACACGGGCATAAACAGATATACATGTCATATCTGTCTGTCTCTCTGTCTAAAGCGAAAAAATGGGATTGTTACAGCAAGGGGGGGGGAGGAAGTATACCAGGAGTATACCTGAAGAAGGTATACCTTAAGAAGGTATCCCTGAAGAGTTCTGCTACTCCAAGCTCGGCCTGAGGCCAGGCTTGACCTGTGAGAGCTTGGTCCAACAGGCTGTTGGTTGGAGCGGCCTTTTGATCCAGTATGTTGTTTCTATTTAAGATATGTTCCTATTTTCTGATTTATAACCTTACCTGAAATTTATCTGAAATTTGTATCTGAAATCTGAAATTTGTATCTGAAATTTGTATTTGAAATTTAACTGAATTTTTTTTCCCATTCGATGAATTGATTTGTATCAGTTTGTAGTGTTTAGGATTTTATGCAGAGCCGTGGTGCTAGGACTGTGCCCTGGGGTACAGAGCCGTGGTGCGAGGACTGTGCCCTGGGGTACAGAGCCGTGGTGCGAGGACTGTGCCCTGGGGTACAGAGCAGTGGTGCAAGGACTGTGCCCTGGGGTACAGAGCAGTGGTGCAAGGACTGTGCCCTGGGGTACAGAGCAGTGGTGCAAGGACTGTGCCCTGGGGTACAGAGCAGTGGTGCAAGGACTGTGTCCTGGGGTACAGAGCAGTGGTGCAAGGACTGTGTCCTGGGGTACAGAGCAGTGGTGCAAGGATTGTGCCCTGGGGTACAGAGCAGTGGTGCAAGGACTGTGTCCTGGGGTACAGAGCAGTGGTGCAAGGACTGTGTCCTGGGGTACAGAGCAGTGGTGCAAGGACTGTGTCCTGGGGTACAGAGCAGTGGTGCAAGGACTGTGTCCTGGGGTACAGAGCAGTGGTGCAAGGACTGTGTCCTGGGGTACAGAGCAGTGGTGCAAGGATTGTGCCCTGGGGTACAGAGCAGTGGTGCAAGGACTGTGCCCTGGGGTACAGAGCCGTGGTGCTAGGACTGTGCCCTGGGGTACAGAGCCGTGGTGCAAGGACTGTGCCCTGGGGTACAGAGCAGTGGTACAAGGACTGTGCCCTGGGGTACAGAGCAGTAGTGCAAGGACTGTGCCCTGGGGTACAGAGCAGTGGTACAAGGACTGTGCCCTGGGGTACAGAGCAGTGGTGCTAGGACTGTGCCCTGGGGTACAGAGCAGTGGTGCAAGGACTGTGCCCTGGGGTACAGAGCAGTGGTACAAGGACTGTGCCCTGGGGTACAGAGCAGTGGTGCAAGGACTGTGCCCTGGGGTACAGAGCAGTGGTGCAAGGACTGTGCCCTGGGGTACAGAGCAGTGGTGCAAGGACTGTGCCCTGGGGTACAGAGCCGTGGTGCAAGGACTGTGCCCTGGGGTACAGAGCAGTGGTACAAGGACTGTGCCCTGGGGTACAGAGCAGTGGTGCAAGGACTGTGCCCTGGGGTACAGATCAGTGGTGCAAGGACTGTGCCCTGGGGTACAGAGCCGTGGTGCGAGGACTGTGCCCTGGGGTACAGAGCAGTGGTGCTAGGACTGTGCCCTGGGGTACAGAGCCGTGGTGCAAGGACTGTGCCCTGGGGTACAGAGCCGTGGTGCTAGGACTGTGCCCTGGGGTACAGAGCAGTGGTGCAAGGACTGTGCCCTGGGGTACAGAGCCGTGGTGCTAGGACTGTGCCCTGGGGTACAGAGCAGTGGTGCAAGGACTGTGCCCTGGGGTACAGAGCAGTGGTGCAAGGACTGTGCCCTGGGGTACAGAGCAGTGGTGCAAGGATTGTGCCCTGGGGTACAGATCAGTGGTGCAAGGACTGTGCCCTGGGGTACAGAGCAGTGGTGCAAGGATTGTGCCCTGGGGTACAGAGCAGCGGTGCAAGGATTGTGCCCTGGGGTACAGAGCAGTGGTGCAAGGACTGTGCCCTGGGGTACAGAGCAGTGGTGCAAGGATTGTGCCCTGGGGTACAGAGCAGTGGTGCATGGACTGTGCCCTGGGGTACAGGGCAGTGGTGCAAGGATTGTGCCCTGGGGTACAGAGCAGTGGTGCAAGGACTGTGCCCTGGGGTACAGAGCAGTGGTGCAAGGACTGTGCCCTGGGGTACAGAGCAGTGGTGCAAGGACTGTGCCCTGGGGTACAGAGCAGTAGTGCAAGGACTGTGCCCTGGGGTACAGAGCAGTGGTGCAAGGACTGTGCCCTGGGGTACAGAGCAGTGGTGCAAGGACTGTGCCCTGGGGTACAGGGCAGTGGTGCAAGGATTGTGCCCTGGGGTACAGAGCAGTGGTGCAAGGACTGTGCCCTGGGGTACAGAGCAGTAGTGCAAGGACTGTGCCCTGGGGTACAGAGCAGTGGTGCAAGGACTGTGCCCTGGGGTACAGAGCAGTGGTGCAAGGACTGTGCCCTGGGGTACAGGGCAGTGGTGCAAGGATTGTGCCCTGGGGTACAGAGCAGTGGTGCAAGGACTGTGCCCTGGGGTACAGAGCAGTGGTGCAAGGACTGTGCCCTGGGGTACAGAGCAGTGGTGCAAGGACTGTGCCCTGGGGTACAGAGCAGTAGTGCAAGGACTGTGCCCTGGGGTACAGAGCAGTAGTGCAAGGACTGTGCCCTGGGGTACAGAGCAGTGGTGCAAGGACTGTGCCCTGGGGTACAGAGCAGTGGTGCAAGGACTGTGTCCTGGGGTACAGAGCAGTGGTGCAAGGATTGTGTCCTGGGGTACAGAGCAGTGGTGCAAGGACTGTGCCCTGGGGTACAGAGCAGTAGTGCAAGGACTGTGCCCTGGGGTACAGAGCAGTGGTGCAAGGACTGTGCCCTGGGGTACAGAGCAGTGGTGCAAGGACTGTGCCCTGGGGTACAGGGCAGTGGTGCAAGGATTGTGCCCTGGGGTACAGAGCAGTGGTGCAAGGACTGTGCCCTGGGGTACAGAGCAGTGGTGCAAGGACTGTGCCCTGGGGTACAGAGCAGCGGTGCAAGGACTGTGCCCTGGGGTACAGAGCAGTGGTACAAGGACTGTGCCCTGGGGTACAGAGCAGTGGTGCAAGGACTGTGCCCTGGGGTACAGGGCAGTGGTGCAAGGACTGTGCCCTGGGGTACAGAGCAGTGGTGCAAGGACTGTGCCCTGGGGTACAGAGCAGTGGTGCAAGAACTGTGCCCTGGGGTACAGAGCAGTGGTGCAAGGACTGTGCCCTGGGGTACAGAGCAGTGGTGCAAGAACTGTGCCCTGGGGTACATATTCAGCACCTGATTTTCTAGATTAATGAGTCAGTTCTTAATTCCTGTTTATCTGTTCTGTGATTTCCTTAACTGTTGCATCTGAGAATTTGTACATTAGAGTAATAGCGAGGTTTATAATATATAAATTATATTTTGAGATCCAAGCACTTACGAACCTGGGCCCAGATTCACGAAGCAGTTACGCAAGCACTTACGAACCTGGGGGCTAGATTCACGAAGCAGTTACGCAAGCACTTACGAACCTGGGGGCTAGATTCACGACGAAGTTACGCAAGCACTTACGAACCTGGGGCCAGATTCACGAAACAGTTACGCAAGCACTTACGAACCTGGGCCCAGATTCACGAAGCAGTTACGCAAGCACTTACGAACCTGGGATCAGATTCACGAAGCAGTTACGCAAGCACTTACGAACCTGTCCATCTTTTCTCAATCTTTGGCGGCTTTGTTTACAATTATTAAACAGTTAATGAGCTCTGAAGCACCAGGAGGCTGTTTATAACAATAACAACAGTTGATTGGCAAGTTTTCACGCTTGTAAACTGTTTAATAAATGTATCCAAAGCCGTCAAAGATTGAGGAAAGATGTACACGTTCGTAAGTACTTGTGTAACTGCTTCGTGAATCTGGCCCCAGGTTCGTAAGTGCTTGCATAACTGCTTCGTGAATCTGGCCCCAGGTTCGTAAGTGCTTGCGTAACTGCTTCGTGAATCTGGCCCCAGGTTCGTAAGTGCTTGCGTAACTGCTTCGTGAATCTGGCCCCAGGTTCCTAAGTGCTTGCGTAACTGCTTCGTGAATCTGGCCCCCAGGTTCGTAAGTGCTTGCGTAACTGCTTCCTGAATCTGGCCCCAGGTTCGTAAGTGCTTGTGTAACTGCTTCGTGAATCTGGCCCCAGGGTCGTAAGTGCTTGCATAACTGCTTCGTGAACCTGGCCCCCAGGTTCGTAGGTGTTTGCGTAACTGCTTCGTGAACCTGGCCCCCAGGTTCGTAAGTGCTTGCGTAACTACTTCGTGAATCTGGCCCCAGGTTCGTAGGTGTTTGCGTAACTGCTTCGTGAATCTGGCCCCAGGTTCGTAGGTGTTTGCGTAACTGCTTCGTGAATCTGGCCCCAGGTTCGTAGGTGTTTGCGTAACTGCTTCGTGAATCTGGCCCCCAGGTTCGTAGGTGTTTGCGTAACTGCTTCGTGAACCTGGCCCCCAGGTTCGTAAGTGTTTGCGTAACTACTTCGTGAATCTGGCCCCTAGGTTCGTAAGTGCTTGCGTAACTGCTTCGTGAATCTGGCCCCCGGTTCGTAGGTGTTTGCGTAACTGCTTCGTGAACCTGGCCCCCAGGTTCGTAAGTGCTTGCGTAACTACTTCGTGAATCTGGCCCCCAGGTTCGTAAGTGCTTGCGTAACTGCTTCGTGAATCTGGCCCCCAGTCTTGTGCCTTTCTCACACCTCATCCGTGTTGTTCCTGTTTGTCTGTCTGTCTGTCTGTCTGTCTGTCTGTCTGTCTGTCTGTCTCTGTCTGTCTGTCTGTCTGTCTGTCTCTGTCTGTCTGTCTGTCTGTCTGTCTCTGTCTGTCTGTCTGTCTCTGTCTGTCTGTCTCTTTCTGTCTGTCTGT
>NC_091233.1:22389296-22426796 GCF_040958095.1 Procambarus clarkii | reverse complement strand
AGGTAACAGGGGCATAAGGTGAAAGAAACTCTGCCCATTGTTTCTCGCCGGTGCCTGGGATCGAATCCGGGACCACAGGATCACAAGTCCAGTGTGCTGTCCGCTCGGCCGACCACTCGGGTTAGTGCAAGAGTTCAACCAACTACGAACCACTTAGTTTGATGAAAGTGAGCAGTAGAGCAACAGAAGTACACTTACATCGCATCAGGCTTGGATACCCATGTGCATGGGAAATAGGCTTACAGGTTCCGGAAGATGAGAGGAAATGTCAGCACTGTGGAGAAATGTCTGACAGACCACTGGAACATTATCTAACACAGAGCACAGTTACAGCCACAACAGACCACTGGAACATTATCTAACACAGTGCACAGTTACAGCCACAACAGACCACTGGAACATTATCTAACACAGTGCACAGTTACAGCCACAGCAGACCACTGGAACATTATCTAACACAGTGCACAGTTACAGCCACAACAGATCACTGGAACATTATCTAACACAGTGCACAGTTACAGCCACAACAGACCACTGGAACATTATCTAACACAGAGCACAGTTACAGCCACAACAGATCATTGGAACATTATCTAACACAGTGCACAGTTACAGCCACAACAGACCACTGGAACATTATCTAACACAGTGCACAGTTACAAACCCATTAAGATTTCAACTTAGATTCAACAGAGCAGAAGAAGTTGTTAAACACATGGGACAAAATCTTACTGAAGCGACCATACGAGTCATAAATACTCATACTCCGCCCAAGTAAAACAGCAAGTAACACTTAGTGGGCCAGCCGGAGGCTTAGGGCCCGCCCAGTGGGCCAGCCAGAGGCTTAGGGCCCGCCTAGTGGGCCAGCCAGAGGCTTAGGGCCCGCCCAGTGGGCCAGCCAGAGGCTTAGGGCCCGCCCAGTGGGCCAGCCAGAGACTTAGAGCCCACCCAGTGGGCCAGCCAGAGGCTTAGGGCCCGCCCAGTGGTCCAGCCAGAGGCTTAGGACCCGCCCAGTGGGCCAGCCAGAGGCTTAAGGCCCGCCCAGTGGGCCAGCCAGAGGCTTAAGGCCCGCCCAGTGGGCCAGCCAGAGGCTTAGGGCCCGCCCAGTGGTCCAGCCAGAGGCTTAGGACCCGCCCAGTGGGACAGCCAGAGGCTTAGGGCCCGCCCAGTGGGCCAGCCAGAGGCTTAGGGCCCGCCCAGTGGGCCAGCCAGAGGCTTAGGGCCCGCCCAGTGGACCAGCCAGAGGCTTAGGGCCCGCCCAGCATCAACACCGACCCCCAACACCAACAGACAGACAAGACAACACCAATCTCTTCGGCGACTGAACTTGATACCTAAAGAAAACAGGAATATTTTAGCCAAAGACATCTACTCCCTCAATCCCCGCTCCCTAATGATGTTTTGGGGGTGGCAGGGGAGGGTGGTTGTGGGTGGTGGTGATGGTGGTGGAAGAGCCACTACCACCACCCAACAACCACAACATCACCCAACCCAACCAGTCATTAACATAGCCATAATTAGCTTCTGGGAATGACCTTGAGGGCCGGGTAATTAGACACAAGGCCCTCTGGCATTAATGATGTCATGTCTAACTGCTGCTCCACTACCATCCCCACCCCACATTTATATCATTTATATATATATATATATATATATATATATATATATATATATATATATATATATATATATATATATATATATATATATATATATATGCAAACAAGCCTGACTGGTCCCCAGGACTATATACAACTGAAAACTCACACCCCAGAAGTGACTAGAACCCATACTGCCAGGAGCAACGCAACTGGTATGTACAGGGACGCCTTAATCCGCTTGACCATCACGACCGGACATAAGGAAGTGATAGCCGAAGCTATTTGAACCACTTCCCCGCCGGCACTCGGATGGTAATCTTGGGCATAGCATTTTATCAAATCACCTCATTCTTTGGGGCACACGTGAGGAACACAAACGCAAACAAGCCTGAATGGTCCCCAGGACTATATACACTGAGGTGATTTGATAAAATGCTATGCCCAAGATTACCATCCGAGTGCCGGCGGGGAAGTGGTTCAAATAGCTTCGGCTATCACTTCCTTATGTCCGGTCGTGATGGTCAAGCGGATTAAGGCGTCCCTGTACATACCAGTTGCGTTGCTCCTGGCAGTATGGGTTCGAGTCACTTCTGGGGTGTGAGTTCTCAGTTATATATATATATATATATATATATATATATATATATATATATATATATATATATATATATATATATATATATATATATATATATATATATATACGGTGGTGAAGGCAGCAAGATGCACAGTGTTGCAGGCAGCAAGATGCACAGTGTTGCAGGGAGCAAGATGCTCAGTGTTGCAGGCAGCAAGATGCTCAGTGTTGCAGGGAGCAAGATGCTCAGTGTTGCAGGCAGCACGATGCTCAGTGTTGCAGGCAGCAAGATGCACAGTGTTGCAGGGAGCAAGATGCACAGTGTTGCAGGCAGCAAGATGCTCAGTGTTGCAGGCAGCAAGATGCTCAGTGTTGCAGGCAGCAAGATGCACAGTGTTGCAGGCAGCAAGATGCTCAGTGTTGCAGGCAGCAAGATGCTCAGTGTTGCAGGCAGCAAGATGCACAGTGTTGCTGGCAGCAAGATGCTCAGTGTTGCAGGCAGCAAGATGCTCAGTGTTGCTGGCAGCAAGATGCTCAGTGTTGCAGGCAGCAAGATGCTCAGTGTTGCAGGCAGCAAGATGCACAGTGTTGCAGGGAGCAAGATGCACAGTGTTGCAGGCAGCAAGATGCACAGTGTTGCAGGGAGCAAGATGCACAGTGTTGCAGGCAGCAAGATGCTCAGTGTTGCAGGCAGCACGATGCACAGTGTTGCAGGCAGCAAGATGCACAGTGTTGCAGGGAGCAAGATGCACAGTGTTGCAGGCAGCAAGATGCTCAGTGTTGCAGGCAGCACGATGCACAGTGTTGCAGGCAGCAAGATGCTCAGTGTTGCAGGCAGCAAGATGCTCAGTGTTGCAGGCAGCAAGATGCTCAGTGTTGCAGGCAGCAAGATGCTCAGTGTTGCAGGCAGCAAGATGCACAGTGTTGCAGGCAGCAAGATGCTCAGTGTTGCAGGCAGCAAGATGCACAGTGTTGCAGGCAGCAAGATGCACAGTGTTGCAGGGAGCAAGATGCACAGTGTTGCTGGCAGCAAGATGCACAGTGTTGCTGGCAGCAAGATGCTCAGTGTTGCTGGCAGCAAGATGCTCAGTGTTGCTGGCAGCAAGATGCACAGTGTTGCAGGCAGCAAGATGCTCAGTGTTGCTGGCAGCAAGATGCTCAGTGTTGCTGGCAGCAAGATGCACAGTGTTGCAGGCAGCAAGATGCTCAGTGTTGCAGGCAGCAAGATGCACAGTGTTGCAGGCAGCAAGATGCTCAGTGTTGCAGGCAGCAAGATGCACAGTGTTGCAGGCAGCAAGATGCTCAGTGTTGCAGGCAGCAAGATGCACAGTGTTGCAGGCAGCAAGATGCTCAGTGTTGCAGGCAGCAAGATGCTCAGTGTTGCAGGCAGCAAGATGCTCAGTGTTGCAGGCAGCAAGATGCACAGTGTTGCTGGCAGCAAGATGCACAGTGTTGCAGGCAGCAAGATGCACAGTGTTGCAGGGAGCAAGCTGCACAGTGTTGCAGTCAGCAAGATGCACAGTGTTGCAGTCAGCAAGATGCACAGTGTTGCAGGCAGCAAGATGCACAGTGTTGCAGGCAGCAAGATGCACAGTGTTGCAGTCAGCAAGATGCACAGTGTTGCAGGCAGCAAGATGCACAGTGTTGCAGGCAGCAAGATGCACAGTGTTGCAGGCAGCAAGATGCACAGTGTTGCAGGCAGCAAGATGCACAGTGTTGCAGTCAGCAAGATGCACAGTGTTGCAGGCAGCAAGATGCTCAGTGTTGCAGGCAGCAAGATGCACAGTGTTGCAGGCAGCAAGATGCACAGTGTTGCAGGCAGCAAGATGCACAGTGTTGCAGGCAGCAAGATGCACAGTGTTGCAGTCAGCAAGATGCACAGTGTTGCAGGCAGCAAGATGCTCAGTGTTGCAGGCAGCAAGATGCACAGTGTTGCAGGCAGCAAGATGCTCAGTGTTGCAGGCAGCAAGATGCTCAGTGTTGCAGGCAGCAAGATGCTCAGTGTTGCAGGCAGCAAGATGCTCAGTGTTGCTGGCAGCAAGATGCACAGTGTTGCAGGCAGCAAGATGCACAGTGTTGCAGTCAGCAAGATGCACAGTGTTGCAGGCAGCAAGATGCTCAGTGTTGCAGGCAGCAAGATGCACAGTGTTGCAGGCAGCAAGATGCACAGTGTTGCAGGCAGCAAGATGCTCAGTGTTGCAGGCAGCAAGATGCACAGTGTTGCAGGCAGCAAGATGCTCAGTGTTGCAGGCAGCAAGATGCACAGTGTTGCAGGCAGCAAGATGCTCAGTGTTGCAGGCAGCAAGATGCACAGTGTTGCAGGCAGCAAGATGCTCAGTGTTGCAGGCAGCAAGATGCACAGTGTTGCAGTCAGCAAGATGCTCAGTGTTGCAGGCAGCAAGATGCACAGTGTTGCAGGCAGCAAGATGCACAGTGTTGCAGTCAGCAAGATGCACAGTGTTGCAGGCAGCAAGATGCACAGTGTTGCAGGCAGCAAGATGCACAGTGTTGCAGGCAGCAAGATGCACAGTGTTGCAGGCAGCAAGATGCACAGTGTTGCAGTCAGCAAGATGCTCAGTGTTGCTGGCAGCAAGATGCTCAGTGTTGCAGGCAGCAAGATGCTCAGTGTTGCAGGCAGCAAGATGCACAGTGTTGCAGGCAGCAAGATGCACAGTGTTGCAGGCAGCAAGATGCACAGTGTTGCAGGCAGCAAGATGCACAGTGTTGCAGGCAGCAAGATGCACAGTGTTGCAGGCAGCAAGATGCTCAGTGTTGCAGGAGACAACTGGTATTGATTTAAGACAGTAAACACATCTTGGGAAGCGTCTTGAGCCGGGAGACATCACAGAACTGTTGATCAAGGACCCTCCGTCGGGGCTCAGCGTGTACGAGGTCCTGTTTCTCTAGGCGCCGTGTGTTAGGCATGAAAATTCCTACTAAAGTGAAATTTATCAATTATTTACCCCCAAGCGCTTGCGAAACCTCTTCATCTTTTCTTAATCACGCATGATTTGTTTATATTTTGCAGTTTATGAGTGGTGGTGGTGGTGGTGGTGGTGGTGGTGGTGGTGGTGGTGGTGGTGGTGGCTGGGTGGTGGTGGCTGGGTGGTGGTGGTGGTGGCTGGGTGGTGGTGGCTGGGTGGTGGTGGTGGTGGCTGGGTGGTGGTGGCTGGGTGGTGGTGGTGGTGGTGGTGGTGGCTGGGTGGTGGTGGTGGCTGGGTGGTGGTGGTGGTGGTGGTGGTGGTGGTGGTGGCTGGGTGGTGGTGGTGGCTGGGTGGTGGTGGTGGTGGCTGGGTGGTGGTGGTGGTGGTGGCTGGGTGGTGGTGGTGGTGGTGGTGGCTGGGTGGTGGTGGTGGTGGTGGTGGCTGGGTGGTGGTGGTGGTGGTGGTGGCTGGGTGGTGGTGGTGGTGGTGGTGGCTGGGTGGTGGTGGTGGTGGTGGTGGCTGGGTGGTGGTGGTGGTGGTGGTGGCTGGGTGGTGGTGGTGGTGGTGGTGGTGGTGGCTGGGTGGTGGTGGTGGTGGCTGGGTGGTGGTGGTGGTGGTGGCTGGGTGGTGGTGGTGGTGGTGGTGGTGGTGGTGGTGGTGGTGGTGGTGGCTGGGTGGTGGTGGTGGTGGTGGCTGGGTGGTGGTGGTGGTGGCTGGGTGGTGGTGGTGGTGGTGGCTGGGTGGTGGTGGTGGTGGTGGTGGCTGGGTGGTGATGGTGGTGGTGGCTGGGTGGTGGTGGTGGTGGTGGTGGTGGCTGGGTGGTGGTGGTGGTGGTGGTGGTGGCTGGGTGGTGGTGGTGGTGGCTGGTGGTGGTGGTGGCTGGGTGGTGGTGGTGGTGGCTGGGTGGTGGTGGTGGTGGTGGCTGGGTGGTGGTGGTGGTGGTGGTGGTGGTGGTGGTGGTGGTGGTGGCTGGGTGGTGGTGGTGGTGGTGGCTGGGTGGTGGTGGTGGTGGTGGTGGTGGTGGTGGTGGTGGTGGCTGGGTGGTGGTGGTGGTGGTGGCTGGGTGGTGGTGGTGGTGGTGGTGGCTGGGTGGTGGTGGTGGTGGTGGCTGGGTGGTGGTGGTGGTGGTGGCTGGGTGGTGGTGTTGGTGGTGGTGGTGGTGGCTGGGTGGTGGTGGCTGGGTGGTGGTGGTGGTGGCTGGGTGGTGGTGGTGGTGGTGGCTGGGTGGTGGTGGTGGTGGTGGCTGGGTGGTGGTGGTGGTGGTGGTGGTGGTGGTGGTGGTGGTGGTGGTGGCTGGGTGGTGGTGGTGGTGGCTGGGTGGTGGTGGTGGTGGTGGCTGGGTGGTGGTGGTGGTGGTGGTGGCTGGGTGGTGGTGGTGGTGGTGGCTGGGTGGTGGTGGTGGTGGTGGCTGGGTGGTGGTGGTGGTGGTGGCTGGGTGGTGGTGTTGGTGGCTGGGTGGTGGTGGCTGGGTGGTGGTGGTGGTGGCTGGGTGGTGGTGGTGGTGGCTGGGTGGTGGTGGTGGTGGTGGTGGTGGTGGCTGGGTGGTGGTGGCTGGGTGGTGGTGGTGGTGGCTGGGTGGTGGTGGCTGGGTGGTGGTGGTGGTGGCTGGGTGGTGGTGGTGGTGGCTGGGTGGTGGTGGTGGTGGTGGTGGTGGTGGTGGTGGTGGCTGGGTGGTGGTGGTGGTGGCTGGGTGGTGGTGGTGGTGGTGGTGGTGGTGGTGGCTGGGTGGTGGTGGTGGTGGTGGTGGTGGTGGTGGTGGTGGTGGCTGGGTGGTGGTGGCTGGGTGGTGGTGGCTGGGTGGTGGTGGCTGGGTGGTGGTGGTGGCTGGGTGGTGGTGGTGGCTGGGTGGTGGTGGCTGGGTGGTGGTGGCTGGGTGGTGGTGGTGGTGGTGGTGGCTGGGTGGTGGTGGTGGTGGCTGGGTGGTGGTGGTGGTGGTGGTGGTGGTGGTGGCTGGGTGGTGGTGGTGGTGGTGGCTGGGTGGTGGTGGTGGTGGTGGTGGTGGCTGGGTGGTGGTGGCTGGGTGGTGGTGGCTGGGTGGTGGTGGCTGGGTGGTGGTGGTGGTGGCTGGGTGGTGGTGGTGGTGGTGGTGGTGGCTGGGTGGTGGTGGTGGTGGTGGTGGTGGCTGGGTGGTGGTGGTGGTGGTGGTGGTGGCTGGGTGGTGGTGGTGGTGGTGGTGGTGGTGGCTGGGTGGTGGTGGTGGTGGCTGGGTGGTGGTGGTGGTGGCTGGGTGGTGGTGGTGGTGGCTGGGTGGTGGTGGCTGGGTGGTGGTGGTGGTGGTGGCTGGGTGGTGGTAGTGGTGGTGGTGGCTGGGTGGTGGTGGTGGTGGTGGTGGCTGGGTGGTGGTGGTGGTGGCTGGGTGGTGGTGGCTGGGTGGTGGTGGTGGTGGTGGCTGGGTGGTGGTGGTGGCTGAGTGGTGGTGGCTGGGTGGTGGTGGTGGTGGCTGGGTGATGGTGGTGGTGGCTGGGTGATGGTGGTGGTGGCTGGGTGACGGTGGTGGTGGCTGGGTGATGGTGGTGGCTGGGTGATGGTGGTTGTGGCTGGGTGGTGGTGGTGGTGGTGGCTAGGTGATGGTGGTGGTGGCTGGGTGGTGGTGGCTGGGTGGTGGTGGTGGTGGTGGCTGGGTGGTGGTGATGGTGGTGGCTGGGTGATGGTGGTGGTGGCTGGGTGGTGGTGGCTGGGTGGTGGTGGTGGTGGTGGTGGTGGTGGCTGGGTGGTGGTGGCTGGGTGGTGGTGGTGGTGGCTGGGTGGTGGTGGCTGGGTGATGGTGGTGGTGGTGGCTGGGTGGTGGTGGCTGGGTGGTGGTGGTGGTGGCTGGGTGGTGGTGGCTGGGTGATGGTGGTGGTGGTGGCTGGGTGGTGGTGGTGGTGGTGGCTGGGTGGTGGTGGCTGGGTGATGGTGGTGGTGGTGGCTGGGTGGTGGTGGTGGTGGTGGTGGTGGCTGGGTGATGGTGGTGGTGGTGATGGTGGTGGCTGGGTGATGGTGGTGGTGGCTGGGTGGTGGTGGCTGGGTGATGGTGGTGGTGGCTGGGTGGTGGTGGCTGGGTGGTGGTGGTGGTGGTGGTGGCTGGGTGATGGTGGTGGTGGCTGGGTGGTGGTGGCTGGGTGGTGGTGGTGGTGGTGGTGGTGGCTGGGTGATGGTGGTGGTGGCTGGGTGGTGGTGGCTGGGTGGTGGTGGTGGTGGTGGTGGTGGTGGCTGGGTGGTGGTGGCTGGGTGGTGGTGGTGGTGGTGGTGGCTGGGTGATGGTGGTGGTGGCTGGGTGGTGGTGGCTGGGTGGTGGTGGTGGTGGCACACCTGGCAGGGGGGGGGGCGGGGTACAGGACTTGGAGGCGGTGCCTTGAGCAGAGGAAATTAAAGTAATATTCAGTGATTTAGCTTGTTGAAGGTGTAGTGATGACGTCACTCTCTCTCTCTCTCTCTCTCTCTCTCTCTCTCTCTCTCTCTCTCTCTCTCTCTCTCTCTCTCTCTCTCTCTCTCTCTCTCTCTCTCTCTCTCTCTCTCTCCCTCTTTCTCCAGTTATCTTTATATGTATATATATATATATATATATATATATATATATATATATATATATATATATATATATATATATATATATATATATATGTCGTACCTAGTAGCCAGAACGCACTTCTCAGCCTACTATGCAAGGCCCGATTTGCCTAATATGCCAAGTTTTCATGAATTAATGTTTTTTCGACTACCTAACCTACCTAACCTAACCTAACATAACTTTTTCTGCTACCTAACCTAAGCTAACTTATAAAGATAGGTTAGGTTAGGTTAGGTAGGGTTGGTTAGGTTCGGTCATATATCTACGTTAATTTTAACTCCAATAAAAAAAAATTAACCTCATACATAATGAAATGGGTAGCTTTATCATTTCATAAGAAAAAAATTAGAGAAAATATATTAATTCAGGAAAACTTGGCTTATTAGGCAAATCGGGCCTCGCATAGTAGGCTGAGAAGTGAGTTCTGGCTACTAGGTACGTAGCCAGAAGGTATATATATATATATATATATATATATATATATATATATATATATATATATATATATATATATATATATATATATATATATATAACATTATAACAATCAGTGTTCGAAGACCTCGTCCAGTTCCTCGGGGGTCGGGTGCGTACCCAAGATACAGCACGCATTTCCTCTCTGAACAGCGACACTGAGGCGCTGGAACAGGAAACTGGCTGCTCGTGGGTCTCTAGTTTTCCCAATGAGTTCCTCGCCCACCTCCTTTAAGAACTTAAGTGCACATTTACCCCAGGCGCCCAGAGTCTCAGAGCCTATCGGCACGAACCTGTAACAACTATCTAAGTCTCTGTACTTGTGGGTTTTCTGGGTCTCCCTGAAGGTGGCCGCCCCGCCTCCCTCAGCTGTGCTGTAAGGGTAGACAGGTATCAGCCAATGTAGCTACAATCAGCTACATTGGCTGATTTCTATCAGCACATTTGTAATCCCATACAACCTGTTTACCTTCCCTCCATGGCTGCAGAGTATATATATATATATATATATATATATATATATATATATATATATATATATATATATGTGTCTCCTTACTCTATGCCCTCTGCTGCTAATGATGAACATATTGAATGTTTGCGAATGATAACATAAGTGGATATATTTTCTCAAGGAAAGCCCATATCAAAGGTAAGATTGTCCTTGGAAAAGTATTTGTGTCAATCTGAAGTCAAAATAGAACTTCAAGATGGTTCTGGAATAATGTGTGTGTACTCACCTAGTTGTGCTTGCGGGGGTTGAGCTCTGGCTCTTTGGTCCCGCCTCTCAACTGTCAATCAACAGGTGTACAGGTTCCTGAGCCTACTGGGCTCTATCATATCTACACTTGAAACTGTGTATGGAGTCAGCCTCCACCACATCACTGCCTAATGCATTCCACCTGTTAACTACTCTGACACTGTTAAAGTTCTTTCTAACGTCCCTGTGGCTCATGTGGGTACTCAGTCTCCACCTGTGTCCCCTTGTTCGTGTCCCACTAGTGTTAAATAGTTTATCCTTGTCTTCTCTGTCAATTCCCCCTGAAGATTTTATAGGTAGTGATCATGTCTCCCCTTACTCTTCTGTCTTCCAGTGTCGTGAGGTGCATTTCCAGTAACGTGTGTATTTACTATTTGTATTTGTTATTTGTGCCTGCAAAATCGAGCTATTAGCTCTTGGACCCCGCCTTTTTAACCAACGTATTTTCCTCTATAATGTCTACTACATATATTTATAACACACACACACACACACACACACACACACACACACACACACTCTCTGACTGTTGAGAGGCGGGACCAAAGAGCCAGAGCTCAACCCCCGCAAGCACAACTAGGTGAGTACAACTAGGTGAGTACACACACACACACACACACACACACACACACACACACACACACACACACACACACACACACACACACACACACACACACAGGAAGCAGCCAGAAGCAGCTGTCTAACTCCCAGGTACCTATTTACTGCTAGGTGAACAGGGGCATTAGGTTGAAACAAACTCTGCCCATTTGTTTCCGCCATGGCTGTGGATGGATCCCCGGGCCGTAAGATAGCGATCCCCGGGCCGTAAGATAGCGTATCTGTCACGTGATAAAGAAAGAAGAGGAGTTTATATAGTTTATATAGAAGAGTTTATATAGAGGAGTTTATATAGTTTATATAGAAGAGTTTATATAGAGGAGTTTATATAGAGGAGTTTATATAGAGGAGTTTATATAGTTTATATAGAAGAGTTTATATAGAGGAGTTTATATAGAGGAGTTTATATAGTTTATATAGAAGAGTTTATATAGAGGAGTTTATATAGAGGAGTTTATATAGAGGAGTTTATATAGTTTATATAGAAGAGTTAATATAGAGGAGTTTATATAGAAGAGTTTATATAGAGGAGTTTATAGAGAGGAGTTTATATAGAGGAGTTTATATAGTTTATATAGAAGAGTTAATATAGAGGAGTTTATATAGAGGAGTTTATATAGAGGAGTTTATATAGAGGAGTTTATATAGTTTATATAGAAGAGTTTATATAGAGGAGTTTATATAGAGGAGTTTATATAGAGGAGTTTATATAGAAGAGTTTATATAGAGGAGTTTATATAGAAGAGTTTATATAGAGGAGTTTATATAGAGGAGTTTATATAGAGGAGTTTATATAGTTTATATAGAAGAGTTTATATAGAGGAGTTTATATAGTTTATATAGAGGAGTTTATATAGAAGAGTTTATATAGAGGAGTTTATATAGAAGAGTTTATATAGAGGAGTTTATATAGAGGAGTTAATATAGAGGAGTTTATGTAGTTTATATAGAAGAGTTTATATAGAGGAGTTTATATAGAGGAGTTTATATAGTTTATATAGAAGAGTTAATATAGAGGAGTTTATATAGAGGCGTTTATATAGAGGAGTTTATATAGAAGAGTTTATATAGAGGAGTTTATATAGAGGAGTTTATATAGTTTATATAGAGGAGTTTATATAGTTTATATAGAAGAGTTTATATAGAGGAGTTTATATAGTTTATATAGAAGAGTTAATATAGAAGAGTTTATATAGAGGAGTTTATATAGAGGAGTTTATATAGAAGAGTTTATATAGAGGAGTTTATATAGAGGAGTTTATATAGTTTATATAGAAGAGTTTATATAGAGGAGTTTATATAGAAGAGTTTATATAGAGGAGTTTATATAGAGGAGTTTATATAGTTTATATAGAAGAGTTTATATAGAGGAGTTTATATAGAGGAGTTTATATAGAGGAGTTAATATAGAGGAGTTTATGTAGTTTATATAGAAGAGTTTATATAGAAGAGTTAATATAGAAGAGTTTATATAGAGGAGTTTATATAGAGGAGTTTATATAGAAGAGTTTATATAGAGGAGTTTATATAGAAGAGTTAATATAGAAGAGTTTATATAGAGGAGTTTATATAGAGGAGTTTATATAGAAGAGTTTATATAGAGGAGTTTATATAGAGGAGTTTATATAGAGGTGTTTATATAGAAGAGTTTATATAGAGGAGTTTATATAGTTTATATAGAGGAGTTTATATAGAGGAGTTTATATAGAGGAGTTAATATAGAGGAGTTTATATAGAGGAGTTTATATAGAGGAGTTAATATAGTTTATATAGAGGAGTTAATATAGAGGAGTTTATATAGAGGAGTTTATATAGAGGAGTTAATATAGAGGAGTTTATATACAGGAGTTAATATAGAGGAATTTATATAGAGGAGTTTATATAGAGGAATTTATATAGAGGAGTTAATATAGTTTATATAGAGGAGTTTATATAGTTTATATAGAGGAGGAGTTTATATAGAGTTTGTATAGAGGAGTTTATATAGAGGAGGAAGAGGGCCGTGCAATATTGCTCAGAATTATGCAAAATAAGTTGCTTAGAAAAATTATTTCAGTTTTGCAGGACCTTGACCAAAGTTCCCAGCAGGTGTGTTAGTCAGCAGGTGTGTTAGTCAGCAGGTGTGTTAGTCAGCAGGTGTGTTAGTCAGCTGGTGTGTTAGTCAGCAGGTGTGTTAGTCAGCTGGTGTGTTAGTCAGCAGGTGTGTTAGTCAGCTGGTGTGTTAGTCAGCTGGTGTGTTAGTCAGCAGGTGTGTTAGTCAGCAGGTGTGTTAGTCAGCTGGTGTGTTAGTCAGCAGGTGTGTTAGTCAGCTGGTGTGTTAGTCAGCTGGTGTGTTAGTCAGCTGGTGTGTTAGTCAGCTGGTGTGTTAGTCAGCAGGTGTGTTAGTCAGCAGGTGTGTTAGTCAGCAGGTGTGTTAGTCAGCAGGTGTGTTAGTCAGCAGGTGTGTTAGTCAGCAGGTGTGTTAGTCAGCTGGTGTGTTAGTCAGCAGGTGTGTTAGTCAGCAGGTGTGTTAGTCAGCAGGTGTGTTAGTCAGCAGGTGTGTTAGTCAACAGGTGTGTTAGTCAGCTGGTGTGTTAGTCAGCTGGTGTGTTAGTCAGCTGGTGTGTTAGTCAGCAGGTGTGTTAGTCAGCAGGTGTGTTAGTCAGCAGGTGTGTTAGCAAGATGCCGTTGTAGCCCCCAGCAGCCAAAGCTGACCTCAGAGCAGTGGGTGCTCCCCATGCAGGGGACTTTCACTTATCATATCCTCTGTGTGTGCAACAGTCACGCATGTAAATGATCCAGAGACCCGCAGTATTGCAGTGGTCAGCCATCTTGGTGCCACTGAAGCAAAGAAGGGATTGTGGGGGAGGGGGGCGGTGACCCCCGCACGCATATATGGACGTGTGGGGGTCACACACAGAGATCACACTAACGTGATGCATCAAATGAACAAATCCACATGGGCCGTGTCGTAGCTCAGTCGATTAAGGCAGTGTCTGGGATGCTCCCGGACGCAGGTTCGAATCCTCGTCACGGCCCTTGTGGATTTGTTCATGGACACGCATATGTGATGTGTCTAATTACTAGCTGGGCTAACTAATTAGTGGTTGGTTAGTGGGCCGGCCAGAGGCTTAGGGCACCCGCAGGAATATCTCTTCAAACAAAATTACAGTCTCCGTGGTGTAGTGGTAAGACACTCGCCTGGCGTTCCGCGAGCGCTATGTCATGGGTTCGTATCCTGGCCGGGGAGGATTTACTGGGCGCAATTCCTTAACTGTAGCCTCTGTTTAACGCAACAGTAAAATGTGTACTTGGATGAAAAAACGATTCTTCGCGGCAGGGGATCGTATTCCAGGGACCATAGGATTAAGGACTTGCCCGAAACGCTACGCGTACTAGTGGCTCTACAACCATGTAACAACTCTTCTATATATCTCAAAAAAAAAAAAAAAAAAAAAATTAAAAATAAATTACTAGCTAGAAACATGTTGCCAACCGCATATCCCTGATTTTCTTTATTAGTGTATTTAAGTACAGTTTACCTGTATACTGGGGAGTACTCTTTCCTGGGAGGAAATGACAACTATGTATACAATTTACATCTTATACATGTAAATTGTATACATATATCGCTATCTTACGATATACACTTACGCTATCTTATACATAGCGTAAGTGTTGTCAATGATTATATGAGTTAATGATCTAGACCACATTATCAATAGGTGAGATGTAACTCAAACAAGGAGCAACAGTTTCAACAAGTCACAATTCAGGAAGGAAAACAGGAGATGCGTTTCCACCCATCCAGTTATAAACTCAAGGAACCGCCTACCCGCCGAAGCCGTAACTGCAACACTGCTGAATTTCATAGTCCACCTCGAGAGAATCATCAGGGCAAATGGAGGGAACCTGCGACAAGCTGCCGCCTATCTGTCCTCGTCGAGGCTACTAGAGAGATATTGGCCCCTCAGGTAAATTCAGGTAAATATGGCAGTCGTGCTTGCCTCTGCCTCTTGAAGCGATAGTCGCCGGGAGTGTGAGAGTTCTCTGTTAAAATTTGCTATTCCTTATTTTGTACCATGCTAGGCTGTTATCTTGAGGTTATCTTGAGATGATTTCGGGGCTTTAGTGTCCCCGCGGCCCGGTCCTAGACCAGGCCTCCACCCCCAGGAAGCAGCCCGTGACAGCTGACTAACTCCCAGGTACCTATTTACTGCTAGGTAACAGGGGCATTCAGGGGGAAAGAAACTTTGCCCATTTGTTTCTGCCTCGTGCGGGAATCGAACCCGCGCCACAGAATTACGAGTCCTGCGCGCTATCCACCAGGCTACGAGGCCCCTGATACGTAATACGAAACGTCGTCGTCCCTTCACCTTCTAGTGTGTGGTCTGGTCAACTATGTATAGGATTATTTCTTGATGTTATAAGCTTGGTGGAATATTGATTTAATTCCTTGCCATCGATTGGTTGATTGTTATACTTAATTAGGCTTAACTGGGGTGATTAATTATGAATGTATTGCAGACGAAGAGTCACAATAACGTGGCTGATGATATGATGACTAAACCATCATAAGATGAGCAGACGACGACACAATCGACTTGATAATGGTCCAGAACCGACCGAAACGTCGTCGTCTCCTCATTTGATGAGTAGTTTAGTCATCATATCTTGAGGTTATCTTGAGATGATTTCGGGGCTTTAGTGTCCCCGCGGCCCGGTCCTCGACCAGGCCTTCACCCCCAGGAAGCAGCCCGTGACAGCTGACTAACACCCAGGTACCTATTTTACTGCTAGGTAACAGGGGCATAGGGTGAAAGAAACTCAGCCCATTGTTTCTCGCCGGCGCCTGGGATCGAACCCAGGACCACAGGATCACAAATCCAGCGTGCTGTCCGCTCGGCCGACCGGCTCCCCGGATTATGGGGCATAATCATACTGAATCGAACATACGCGTCATAAATACTCATACACCGGCTAAGTAAAACAGAAACAAGCAACACTTGGTACTAGCCTGGGGCCAGATTCAGGAAGCAGTTATGCAAGCACTTACGAACCTGTATATCTTTTCTCAATCTTTGGCGGCTTTGTTTACAATTATTAAACACTCGATGGACGCCGAAGCACCAGGAGGCTGTTTATAACAACAACAAAATTTGATTGGGAAGTTTTCATGCTTTTAAACTTTTAATAAATGTAACCAAAGACGTCAAAGATTGTAGAAAGATGTACACGTTCGTAAGTAACTGCTTCGTGAATCTTGCCCCAGGTTCGTAAGTACCTGCGTAACTGTTTCGTGAATCGGGCCCCTGATTCTTAGGGTCCGCTCAGGAATGTCCCTGCCAAATAAATAGCACCAGAGTAACTATGTGTTATATATAGTACTTATACTTTGATAATTACACTGGTCGCACCTTGCCACAGACTTTTAGTTAATACATTTTCTAACATATATTGCTGTATTAAAGCTGGTTTGACATTTACCTCTGTATATACTAGAGTGGGAAGACAAAATGTCGATTAATTGAGTACGCGTTCAAGTATGTTTACTGAGACACGAAAAAAATACATCTCAAAGGGATAGAGTAGCTTAGGCTATTTCTACCCCCAGAGTACGCGTTGACCCCTGACTGCAATGAGCCATTACAGCCCCAATTCACGCTGAATGCAAGTGCATTTGCAACAGGTCGGTAGCACAGGTGTCCAATATGTGCCTGGGGAGACGCAACACAGCCATTCACTCTGCAACGCCCTCTAGAACGTTGTTTTTCGCTCGTATGCGTTACATGGGGCCAATAACTAACGTACTAGAAAATGGAAACGGCTGGCGAAAGTGACGTACTGTCCCGTTTTCTGTATTGGGTCATCTGGTAGATTAGGGGAGACCACTTTAAATTGACCGTTTTCTTGACCGTTGGGAAGCCTTAGGAGGCCGGATTGCACTCCGCCCACACCACGCACCAACGACAAGCAAGATTCAAGTCCAAGAATGGGTGGAAAGGATCACAGCTTATTCCCCCAGACTATTAATAGTCTGTTAACTGCAAATAACCTGTTGGCGGTAATAGTTCCAAAAGCCATACTTTCAACAATTCCCGCTACTCCTGCACCATCACAAGAGGCTTCGCCAGCAGCGCAAGCCTCGCCACGGCCCAGCCTCACCCACCCATGTTTCTCCACTTGTAGAAACCCCTCAAGTCTACTACGGGCTCACTATAGCTCGTGCTACTTGGGACTTTTGGTTCCAGGTAGCGAATCTTAACAACAACAACAAACCCTCAAATCTACCGTAGAACCAAAACACAACCAAATAAAAGAGAAGAATCTACGCAAATTCGAACATTCTCGTACACTTCTACTGCTTCAACAGTGAGCTGCCTTTTCATCTATGTTTTCATTTCTTGTTTTCATTCTACTCATTATGCTCAATTAGTATTAAGCTTGTCATTTAAGTTTATCATGCCCGAAACGCTTTGCGTAATAGTGGCTTTAGGCATTGTATGTACTAGCTCTACCTATAAGTCAAACAATCCTTTTAAATATTTATTGTATGTACCTTACCTAAATAAAATTGTATTGTATTGTGAGGCAGTAATAAATAAATAAATAAATAATCAAATTTTATTCGGGAAAAGTACATATATAGTTGATTTACAAACATAATGTTGGATTTATATAAAGAGCTAGTACATACAATACCTAAAGCCACTAGTACGCATAGCGTTTCGGACAAGGTGTGGGGGGGGGACACTTATACTAAAACTTAATAGTAATTGGGATTAGGTATAAATTGTGTTGAAAAAAGGTATAAAAAATAATAAAAGGGGGAACATGGCAGAAATCAGCAATTGTACAAGTTGGTGAACAAACAGCATTGTTTAACAAAAGCAAGACATGGGTTGACATTTATGGGGTAAGGTAGGTTACATGGAGTTAATTAGGTAGTACTTGGATTTACTCTTAAACTGGTTGAGAGAGGTACAGCCTTTGACATGATTGGGCAGACCATTTCACATTCTGGGTTCCTTGATTTGTAGAGCATTTCTAGTTTGGTTAAGTCGCACTCTTGACTAAAGAGTAAGACTAAAGAGTAAATTACAACTAAACGACGGTCAATACCCTAGCAACAGTATCACCAACAACAGCAGGGTGACAATAAGATGTATAGCCACGAAGAAGACGAAGAAGAAAGCCACTGTTCGCTGAAGATTCCACCAGGAAAATAAGATGTATAGCCACGAAGAAGACGAAGAAGAAAGCAACTGTTCGCTGAAGATTCCACCAGGAAAATAAGATGTATAGCCACGAAGAAGACGAAGAAGAAAACCACTGTTCGCTGAAGATTCCACCAGGAAAAATGAAGGAAAGTATAAAGAAATTTCATCATAATTGTCTCCTGAACCGTTAACTATTCAAGCAATCAGACAGCTGAGTCAAACTCTGGCACATCTTCTCTTACGACAGCCACTCCAACTGCTGCAGCTGCTCTTCAACTGTACCCCCTTCCTGTAGAGAGGCGGGACCCAAGAGCCGTGACACATACCCTGTGTATACAACTAGGCGAGTTATGTTTACCTAAATAAACTTGAATTAAAGAAAATGTACATGAACTTGAGATCAAAGAAAACTAAAACGCTTAGGGTAAACAATAATAAATAATATTTCAAATTTTTTTAATACTTTATTTTTGTATTTGTATTTACAGTTTAATGGTTACATATTTACGCTTTCAAGAAATGAGCCCGGTTGTGAGCAACGCAACCATCTTGCTCTCTGGCATGCGGTAAAGCACTCGCCTGGCGCTTTGGCCTTGGTTCGTATCCTGGCCGGGGAGGATTGACTGGGCGCCAAACCTTAACTGTAGCCCCTGTTCACCCAGCAGTGAATGTGTACCTGGTTGTTAGACGATTTAACGGGTCGTATTCCAGGGGGGAAAAAATGGATTAAAGGCCTGCCCGAAACGCTATACGTGCTAGTGGCTGTACAAGAATGTAAGAACTATTGTGTATATAAATTAAGGAACAGAAAGACTGATTAGGTTACCCTTAGCAAGGAATTCAGCTTCCTCAGGATGTAACACAAGACTGTCTCCTTATTCTAGGGTACCTATTACTGCTACCTAGAAGTACCTAGAGTACCTATTATCGCTAGGAACATGGGTATCACCTGTAAGGGAAGGACTCCAAACGTCTCGTCCTCAAGTTTCGAACCTGGGTCCAATCAGTTGGCAGGTAGCTGTACCAAGTGAGCCACAGCCCACTCTTGCCTGTATATAGTAGTACTACTCTCTCAGGCTGTTGATTATTCGTACTGAGAGGATAACGTACTAACGTTAAGTGGTAAGACACTCGCCTGGCGTTCCGCGAGCGCTATGTCATGGGTTCGTATCCTGGCCGGGGAGGATTTACTGGGCGCAATTCCTTAACTGTAGCCTCTGTTTAACGCAACAGTAAAATGTGTACTTGGATGAAAAAACGATTCTTCGCGGCGGGGATCGTATTCCAGGGACCATAGGATTAAGGACTTGCCCGAAACGCTACGCGTACTAGTGGCTCTACAACCATGTAACAACTCTTGTATATATCTCAAAAAAAAAAAAAAACGTCAGCTCGCGAGAACGGGGTGGACTGAAAGACATTTCGTACATAGACAGTCGACGGGATAGACTGTCTATGTATTCACCTAGTTGTGCTTGCGGGGGTTGAGCTCTGATCTTTCAGCCCGCCTTTCAACTGTCAATCAACTGTTATTAACTACTATTTTGTTTTCTCCACAACACACACACACCTCAGGAAGCAGCCCGTGACAACTGACTAACTCCCAGGTTCCTATTTACTGCTAGGTAACAGGAGCATCAGGGTGAAAGAAACTCTGACAATTGTTTCTCGCCGGCGCACGGTATCGAACCCGGGACCACAGGACCAAAATTGCATGGTCATAATTCCTTCACAGCGAGAATTCCTACATAAGCAACATAAACTTTCCAAACTCCTGTTTACTTACAAACAACATTAAGGGTACTTAGTAACCAAAGCTATGGAAGCACTACATCAACAAATTATAATAGCACTCTGATTCCTCAAAAAATACAAATATATAGATATATATAAAATGCAAAAAATATAAGATTTTCAGATATGTGGCAACATCTTTGTTTATATACATATCGCTTGGCAACATTGTGCCCGCTGCCAATGTTACCAGAACCATTTTTGTTAATTATAATTAAACAACTAATAAAATATATCATGATATTAACACCTTTACTGAATGTATATATATAAAGTGATATTTAATCATGCTAACAGTCCGCCTTATTGTGATTTATAAGTGTTTAAGGAGTATAAATAAGGGTAGGGAGTTATACATTATAGGTGGTTGTGGCAACTCTTCTGGCGTCAGGGCGACAATAACAACAGAGGAGCCAGCTGGCGCCACCTGCCCCCAGTAGCTGCCCAGCTGTCGCCGGGAGTAGGTGTTATAGGTGGGTGTCTACGTCTTGATTGTCATTATCTTGTTTAACGTTGTATAGATTTTTGTTATAAATGATTGGTGTTTGGTCAGCTTGGGTTAAACGCGGTTCGATGTGGCTTGTAACTGGACGGGTGGTTGATACAGGTCAGGTTTAAGGAGCCAGATTTGATTTCTTAACTCACAGTCTCCAAGCAACAAATTAGATGGTCGTTAGTTTGAGGAAACGTCCATATTGTGTTGCTAGAAGTTTCAATAATGTACTGGATTTCTTGGTCCATACTTCTAGTATGCATTAATTGTCTATGCATACGCTACTATGCATACGTCTTGCTATGCATTAATTAAGTGTGAGGACAGGCTGGAACACGCTAGATTTATTGGAGTTATTTACTAACAAAACTTTGTGTGTGTACTCACCTAGTTGTGCTTGTGGTGGTTGAGCTCTGGCTCTTTGGTCCCGCCTCTCAACTGTCAATCAACTGGTGTACAGGTTCCTGAGCCTACTGGGCTCTATCATATCTACATTTGAAACTGTGTGTGGAGTCAGCCTCCACCACAGCACTGCCTAATGCATTCCACCTGTTAACTACTCTGACACTGAAACAATTCTTTCTAACGTCTCTGTGGCTCATGTGGTTACTCAGTCTCCACCTGTGTCCCCTTGTTCGTGTCCCACCTGTGCTGAAGAGTTTGGCTTTGTCCACTCTGTCCCCCTCCCCTCCCCCGTGTGTGTGACAGGGTGTCGGGTCAGGCAAAACAGTTGCATATTTTACGGAGATGGTGATAACGGACTATTCGATGCATCACACTTGACCACAGTTTAATGAATCACTTTACACCTCTGTGGCAGCTTTTTGGGCTTTTGTTTTTATGTCAGTTCACAACTGTGATGTTCGTGAAGTAGACTGGGATAGACTGGGATATGATTCCAGGATAGACTGGGATAGGAGAATGTAATGTCTGACCTCTTCTATCAGCTAATAATCTCTTATACACTCTACAGATATTACTTAGCTACACATCTCTTAATATTAACTTAATATTGCTCAACTACCCTTTATTCCTTGTAATGTCTAGTATCTTGTCATTATAAATATCATTATCGTTTCTTTGCGTATGTCTTTATCATAATAATAACTTGTCAACCCGGGCTGTTGCACCCTTGCAATGCTTGCAATGTAATAGTTTTAACCTCAGTTCTTTTGCAACTTGACTTGGTGGTATGGAATTCGAGATAAGGTAGTTTAGGCCAATAGCCTACTGTTGACCAGACCACACACTAGAAATTGAAGGGACGACGACGTTTCGGTCCGTCCTGGACCATTCTCAAGTCGATTGTGATGAGGACAGGTAGGGACAGGCATTAAATAGGCAAGAGAGAGCTGAGGAGGAAAGTCAGGTGTAGGGGATAGTAGTAATGAGAACTGCAGCAGGCCTATTGGCCCATACGAGGCAGCTCGTATGGGCCAATAGCCTGCAATAGCCTGCAATAGCCTACTGTTATTTTGATTGTCATTAAGGTTCAGTCTATTTGCGAGAAAGAGTTGTTAAGCGGAATTGATAGTTGCATACAGTTAAGGGGGAAAGGTTAAAGGGGTTTTATGCTGTTAATGGTTTTACTTTTTAGGAAGCAGTAGCAGCAGCAGAATTAACGCCAATATATAAAAGAGAGGCTTTTATATCCGAATATCAAGCAACGGTGATCAAACCTCTCAAATTGCAACATTACTAACAAAAAGCAAAGTAGACATAGCCACAACGCCAGAAAGTCCAGCTGGAGTCAACAGGAGCCAACGGAAGTCAACAGGAGTAAACAGGAGCCAACGGGTGGAGCCGGGAGAAGATGTCTGATCCAGGGTTGGCTGTGGGCATAACTTTTATTGTCTTGGGCAGTTTGTTGACAATCTACGGCCTCTTTACCTGTGCCACCATGAAGGTAAGTTCTCGCCACACACACCTGCGTGCCCATACACACCTGCATACACACCTGCATACCCATACACAAAAAAGCACAAACCGGGATATTTTTTTTTTTTTTTGAGATATATACAAGAGTTGTTACATGGTTGTAGAGCCACTAGTACGCGTAGCGTTTCGGGCAAGTCCTTAATCCTATGGTCCCTGGAATACGATCCCCTGCCGCGAAGAATCGTTTTTTCATCCAAGTACACATTTTACTGTTGCGTTAAACAGAGGCTACAGTTAAGGAATTGCGCCCAGTAAATCCTCCCCGGCCAGGATACGATCCCATGACATAGCGCTCGCGGAACGCCAGGCGAGTGTCTTACCACTACACCACGGAGACTGCATATATACATTGAGAAGAGTTCTTCACAGTGTACATGCACTTCTAAAAGTGTATTTATATACTTAGATTCCACTAAAGTCCTAAACTCTCGCTGCGTTAGATAATATATATTGAGGCTTTGATGGACGATAGTTCTTAATGACGATAGTACGGTAGACGATAGCCCTTAATGGTCCTGGTGGCCGGTAGGCCTTATACCTCAAGACCGAAGTCAAATAATCCTTACCTATCCTCATCCTTCCCGACATAGTAATAATTAACCCCAAAACTACCAAAACACAGCCTAGTGCTCTCACCCGACAAGTATACTATACAATTGCGTGTATAATACAAGTTATATACACGAAATATATTACACATATGTAGTGAAAATTGCATGCAATAAGAAAAAATAAAAATAAAATGTTTATTCAGGTAAGGTACATACATACAAGAGATTTTACATAAATTGATCGATTTATAGATGGAGCTATTACACACGATGCCTAAAGCCACTATTACGCAAAGCGTTTCGGGCAGGAAAGTGTGTTCTTAATACTAAGTGAAATAAGTGTTCTTAATTAAAGAAAAAATGCTAAAAACAGTGGCGGAGTTTGATAGAATGCTGTTCAAGGTTGCCAAGATGGCCGCTGGCGCTGGCGTCACTAGCAGGGGATCAATGGGTCCTTACCAACGATTGATGTCATTACCCTCACTACACAAACACACGAGGACATTGATGCTTCGTCTCGCACGCTATTCGAACGCTCATAGTTCGAACGAAATATAAAATCACATTCGAATACTTGGTCTAATTATGTTTTAAGTTCGAAAATTGTGTCAAGAGACATCAATTTCGAACTTCGTATTAGAAAAAAATAGAAATATATCGCCTCATTCGAACATTGCGTTGGAACTCGAACCTATAAATCACGTTTCAATATTATGTTATAGACGAAAGTTCACAAAGTTAATAAGTTCACATGTTAAAGCCTCATCAGAGCACCATGCTAGAAAAATTCTAATGACTTTTTATATATTATATGATTATATATATATATATATATATATATATATATATATATATATATATATATATATATATATATATATATATATAACTGAAAACTCACACCCCAGAAGTGACTCGAACCCATACTCCCAGGAGCAACGCAACTGGTATGTACAAGACGCCTTAATCCACTTGACCATCACGACCGGACAAAATGAGGTGATAGCCGAGGCTATTTGAACCACCCTATAATTGGTGGCTATATATAAAGGCTATAATTGAACCAATTATTTGTGTTCCTCACGTGTGCCCCAAAGAATGAGGTGATTTGGTAAAATGCTATGCCCAAGATTACTATCCGAGTGCCGGCGGTGGGGTGGTTCAAATAGCCTCGGCTATCACCTCATTTTGTCCGGTCGTGATGGTCAAGTGGATTAAGGCGTCTTGTACATACCAGTTGCGTTGCTCCTGGGAGTATGGGTTCGAGTCACTTCTGGGGTGTGAGTTTTCAGTTGCATATTGTCCTGGGGACCATTCAGGCTTGTTCGCATATATATATATATATATATATATATATATATATATATATATATATATATGTATATATATATATATATATATATATATATATATATATATATATATATATTGGTAGCAGTCTTTCTTGTAAACTTATGTTGAATATAACCTCAAGGATACGATTAATGATTCTAACATGAATCTTCTCAATATGTCTTACGTTTTCTTTACTGTCGAGTGTAGATGAAAAATTAACTCTCCAAAGTTCATTTTCACACTTTATTTATGGTCTGACGCCTAGAAGCGTTTCGCAAGACACTTCTTACATTTTCAAAGACAATTTTAGATACTCTTGTTTCATACTTCTATTCGTTTTTGGGTGAGGTGACAGGACACAAATCAATGGGTAAAGACAATTTTACATACTGTTAATTTTTTGGAGTGAGGGGATAAAACAGAAAACAGGAATCAATGGATATATTCCGTGTGTTTATCATCGTGTGTCTGTGTTGGTTCGGGGTCTTGAAGAAGGTAGAATGTAATTATCTGGTATTATAATAACCTGCTATTATCTGTAATTATCAGCATTACTGCTGTGTTAACATTTATCGTTATATTACTGCTAGGTGAACAGATGGATTAGATGATAGGAAATAGGGTTAAATATCTTCGGAGCCCGTAATTGCTTGCATTACAGAGGAGTGCATGTAACTTTTTGAAATGGTGGGGGGAAGGTTCCTTCCCCCCCCCCCGCCCCTCAAGTGCAAGGCAAATTGGGAGGAGGACCTAGCGACAAGCCGCCGGCTTCCTGTTCTCATCTAGCCCACTAGTGTTTGGCTCGCAGGTAAACTCGTAAATATTCTAAATAAATAAGTATTCCCCCCTTAAACTTCACATCTCCATTTTCTGTAACTGGGCCGTTTTCTTTGGTGTCAGGGGAGCGTATACAACGCTGAAGACGTGGACGCCATGGTGACGGCGACGGTCATGGAGGAGGAGAAGCAGAGGCAGAAGGAGGCGGCCCTCTACGAGGACTTCAGGCCGGGAGAGAAGACAAAGAAGAAGAAGGTGCTGATGGCGTAACCGGAGGGGGAACACAAAAGGAGAAAACACGGAATAAAGCTCTTAGAAAGAGCATAATAGACATTAAGAGATGCGAGGACAGCCCTTTAATGTGTTGACGGATTTGAGACATTTCCTTCTTTGCAAAAAGAAGTAAATATTTACTTCTATATATTTATACGGCAATATTTCCAAATGGCATTTGTACTCAGTTATGTTGAAATATAGAAGTAGCCCAAGAAGGCCTTTTGTAGCCCACAGAAGGCCTTTTGTAGATCACAGAAGGCCTATTGTAGCCCACAGAAGGCCTATTGTAGCCCCCAGAAGGTCTACTGTAGCTCACAGAAGGTCTACTGTAGTCCACAGAAGGCCTACTGTAGCCCACGGAAGACCTACTGTAGCCCCACAGAAGGCCTACTGTAGCCCACAGGAGGCCTACTGTAGCTCACAGAAGGCCTACTGTAGCCCACAGAAGGCCTACTGTAGCCCACAGGAGGCCTACTGTAGCCCACATAAGGCCTACTGTAGCCCACAGGAGGCCTACTGTAGCCCACAGGAGGCCTACTGTAGCCCACAGGAGGCCTACTGTAGCCCACAGGAGGCCTACTGTAGCCCACAGGAGGCCTACTGTAGCCCACAGGAGGCCTACTGTAGCCCACAGAAGGCCTACTGTAGCCCACAGTACCCACTTTAGGCCAGCAGCTGTGATTCCCAACCAGGACTCCACGAAACACGGGTTCCTCCAGAATTTGCTCATGCTTGCGAAAAAAAAGTACAACTTGCCACCTTTTTCATACTCGAGTAAAAATTAATACAATTGATAAGGTTTTTAACATAACCTGTTAATGAAACAATGAAGAATATTTTGTCTTTACTTAGATATTGGCGAGATAATATTTATTTAAAAAGTAAGTATTACCAGTAGAAGGCTGTAATGGATAGTGTTAGGCCTCCTGCTCGCTGATGTTATTGATTTACCTGAGGGGTCACTAGGACTCTAGTGGCCCCGACGAGGACAGGAAGCCGGTGGCTCGTCAAATGTCCCCCCCATTTGGCATGTTGATTTTTGTTTTCAAGCTGGATTTTAAAGTTCAACAATGATGTGTTCCTGTCAAAACTTTACAATTTGCAGGTTAAAGTTACAGTACACGAGTACAGTATATTTTGTTACTATACACTTTATTGTTAAGTAAATACTGTTAATTCAACCCGTCCTCCTAATAGAAGGTCGCATTTTGACGTTTAGTCGAAGGCCAAAGGTTGTTGTACTGGAAAATGGAAGCGGCTGGCGAAATTGATATACTGTCCCGTTTTCTGTTTTAGGTCCTCTGGTAGGATAGGATAAGGGCACTCTAGTACGCCAGTTTCTTGACGTTGGGACAACCTTAGGAGAACGGGCTGGTTAATTAATGCCAGATAAATTTATTTTTATGCAATCTCTTTAAGGGGAGACTATTTTACAAATCTATTTTCTAATTTATCCCTCTTGAACCTATTTTATCCAAAACTAGTTAGTTCTTAAGTTCATATATTAGAAATAGGATCCCTTGAGTGTTTCAAGCGTAGGTTAGACACATATATGAATGGGATTGGGTGCATATAAATATAGGAGCTCCTTCGTATAGGTCAATAGGCCTTCTGAAGTTATTTTCATTATGTTCTAGTGTGTGTCAGTCAGGTTGGGGGTTTCCAGAGAATTCTCAAAATATTTCATATACAAAATATTTCTCAAAATAATTCTCAAAATATTTCATATAAAATATTTCAAAATATTTCATATATTTCAAATACTGTTCCTCGAAGCAAATTGGGAATCACTGGCCTACAGTAGGCCTACTGTATCCCAAATTAACCTCGCCGTAATCTCAGAGTAAGCCTACTGCCCTCCACAATAGGCCTATAGTTCATAGAAGGCCTACAGGGCAAATTATACCCAATGATATTTAATACTATTAAATTATATTATAAAAAACTAGTTAGTGCTTTACAAATAATTTTTTTTCTTGTATTATTCATTTTAGTTTTTATCATTGTCATGCATTTTACATTGTGAATGAATTTCCTTGTTAACTAGAGAGAGATAATGAATGGAAACGTCTTTTTACGACATAAAGGATTTAGAACGACTGGATAAGGATTTAGAACGACTGGATAAAGGTTCAGGACGTCTGGATAAGGATTTAGAACAACTGGATAAGGATTTAGAACGACTGGATAAGGATTTAGAACGACTGGATAAAGGTTCAAGACGTCTGGATAAGGATTTAGAACAACTGGATAAGGATTTAGAACGACTGGATAAGGATTTAGAACGACTGGATAAAGGTTCAGGACGTCTGGATAAGGATTTAGAACAACTGGATAAGGATTTAGAACGACTGGATAAAGGTTCAGGACGTCTGGATAAGGATTTAGAACAACTGGATAAGGATTTAGAACGACTGGATAAGGATTTAGAACGACTGGATAAAGGTTCAAGACGTCTGGATAAGGATTAAGAACGTCTGGATAAGGGCCGTCACTACCACATCATTTCATGTGTGAGTTGTTTTTGTTTAAATTTTATGGTAATAAGAAAGCAATGATGTCATATAATGGGATCGAACCCGCGTTCCTGAACTTCTCAGGCTCATGCACTACCGACCGAACCATGATATGTTCAGACGTATCTTAGCCCTGAATACGTCTTGCGTTGTCTGAAAGGCAAATTATGTTAATATTTGATAATATTTAACATTTGGTTGAAATATAAACTTTTTTGCATCTGTTTTCGGACGAATTGGGGCGATGTGCTCAAACAATCAATGAATTGTGATTAAGTTATCACTGTATTACGTTATCATTGTATTACACAATCAACCTGAGAGCGATTGTCTTACACCAGGAATATCCTCCGAAATTTGATTGTACATATATCGGCTATTTTTTTTTTTTTTTTTTTTTTTTGAGATATATACAAGAGTTGTTACATGGTTGTAGAGCCACTAGTACGCGTAGCGTTTCGGGCAAGTCCTTAATCCTATGGTCCCTGGAATACGATCCCTGCCGCGAAGAATCGTTTTTTCATCCAAGTACACATTTTACTGTTGCGTTAAACAGAGGCTACAGTTAAGGATTTGCGCCCAGTAAATCCTCCCCGGCCAGGATACGAACCCATGACATAGCGCTCGCGGAACGCCAGGCGAGTGTCTTACCACTACACCACGGAGACTGTAATTTCGTTAACCGTACAAAAATGAACGGTTGTACCTACAAAAAATCATATTTTGTACTAATGAATTCTCCAAGTGGCTTGTTCAAGATTGGAACACTATCACTCTTAGGCCTAAATACCTGTAACCTTAGGCCTACCTACGCCTATACTCGTTGAAGGGGACTTTTAATATCAATAATATACATTACCATACATAAGAAAGGTTGATGACTTGTAATCTGTATTTTAATGAACAAAATGACTTATCAGATAAATTCGTATAGTCAGATATACGATTATGTACGAACACACAAATTATTAGTAACACTAACACACACACACACACATATTCATATATATATATATATATATATATATATATATATATATATATATATATATATATATATATATATATATATATATATATATATATATATATATATCGTACCTAATAGCCAGAACGCACTTCTCAGCCTACTATGCAAGGCCCAATTTGCCTAATAAGCCAAGTTTTCATGAATTAATTGTTTTTCGACTACCTAACCTACCTAACCTAACCTAACCTAACTTTTTCGGCTACTTAACGAAACCTAACCTATAAAGATAGGTTAGGTTAGGTTAGGTAGGGTTGGTTAGGTTCAGTCATATATCTACGTTAATTTTAACTCCAATAAAAAAAATTGACCTCATACATAATGAAATGGATAGCTTTATCATTTCATAAGAAAAAAATAGAGAAAATATATTAATTCAGGAAAACTTGGCTTATTAGGCAAATCGGGCCTTGCATAGTAGGCCGAGAAGTGCGTTCTGGCTACTAGGTACGACATATATATATATATATATATATATATATATATATATATATATATATATATATGTCGTACCTAATAGCCAGAACGCACTTCTCAGCCTACTATGCAAGGCCCGATTTGCCTAATAAGCCAAGTTTTCATGAATTAATGTTTTTTCGACAACCTAACCTACCTAACCTAACCTAACCTACCTTTTTCGGCAACCTAACCCAACCTAACCTATGAAGATAGGTTAGGTTAGGTTAGGTAGGGTTGGTTAGGTTCGGTCATATATCTACGTTAATTTTAACTACAATAAAACAAAATTGACCTCATACATAATGAAATGGGTAGCTTTATCATTTCATAAGAAAAAAAATAGAGAAAATATATTAATTCAGGAAAACTTGGCTTATTAGGCAAATCGGGCCTTGCATAGTAGGCTGAGAAGTGCGTTCTGGCTATTAGGTACGACATATATATATATATATATATATATATATATATATATATATATATATATATATATATATATGCCTCAGCTGTGACGCATCGACTAAATATACTTGAAAGTAAATAACTAATTTTATTCCCATCCTGTAACACTCTTTATGTGACGCTATCTCATACCCATCCTGTGGGTGGTAGTGTACCCCATACCCATCCTGTGGGTGGTAGTGGACCCCATACCCATCCTGTGGGTGGTAGTGTACCCCATACCCATCCTGTGGGTGGTAGTGGACCCCATACCCATCTTGTGGGTGGTAGTGGACCCCCATACCCATCCTGTCGGGGGTAGTGGACCCCTATACCCATCCCGTGGGTGGTAGTGGACCCCCATACCCATCCTGTGGGTGGTAGTGGACCCCCCATACCCATCCTGTGGGTGGTAGTGGATCCCCATACCCATCTTGTGGATGGTAGTGGACCCCATACCCAACCTGTGGGTGGTAGTGGACCCCCATACCCATCCTGTGGGTGGTAGTGGATCCCCATACCCATCTTGTGGGTGGTAGTGGACCCCCATACCCATCCTGTCGGGGGTAGTGGACCCCTATACCCATCCCGTGGGTAATAGTGGACCCCCATACCCATCCTGTGGGTGGTAGTGGACCCAATACCCATCCTGTGGGTGGTAGTGTACCCCATACCCATCCTGTGGGTGGTAGTGGACCCCATACCCATCCTGTGGGTGGTAGTGGACCCCATACCCATCCTGTGGGTGGTAATCTCCCCATAATTTGATGTTGGTGGCGTGAGGCTGGTTTCATTGTCTGTGGTTAGTGTTTGTAAACATTGAAGCCAGAGCTGAAGTGTACACACACGTATCTCCCATATCTAGGGAGTGTAGACTTCGGGTTCAGTCCTTTGGGGAACATGGCCTCCTGGTCCTCAGAGGAGTGTGTCCTTGTAGTCCTCAGAGGAGCTCGCCTTCTGGTCCTCAGAGGAGCGTGTAGTCGTCTTCCGGGGAGCGTGGGGTCGTCCTCGAAGGAGCATAGAATCGTCTTCCAGGGAGCGTGGAGTCGTCCTCAGAGGAACGTGGAGTCGTCCTCCAGGGAGCGAGGGGTCGTCCTCCAGGGAGCGTGGATACAATGCTCCCAGCACACGTGTTGCTGGCTGCTGCCTGGTCGTTCCGCGCCGGCAACAGCCTTTCCCCCAGTTCAACCAACCTTCTGCAGCCTTTCACTCTCTGCTGTGAATAATGGAGCACTACTGCCGGGTCTGTTGTCTTTGTTCAACCTCTCTCTTGAACATTAAGTTACGTCTATCCTTCCTTATGATGACAGTCGGGAGATGAACAGATAGCTTGAGGAGTGTGTAGCCTAGTATTACTGACTTTAATAAAATATATATTACATTATTAAATTATTACATTATTAAATTAGTTATGTAGTGTTTAATACTGAAATAAGTAAATTATGCCATTTTTTTAAGAATTTACTGTGATAATAATTACCGTTTTAAGGGACAAGAAGCCTGTGCTTTGGCTTATTATTTATGTCAACTACGGGCCTGCCCCAGAATGCATCCCACAACAGCTATCTAACTCCTAAGTATTTATTTTACTGCTAGGTTAAAAAAAAAAAGAGGCATTAGGCGAAAGGAAACCTTTCCAACCGTTTCTCTCCTGTTCGGGGGATTGAACCTTGGTCATTCGACTGCAAGCCGAGGACGTAGACCACTGTGATACAGGAAGCTTGGACGATAGCCATATCGGACGCTTTCGTAAGCGTGATGTGAGAAATTAACTTCAGGTTTGCAGTCGATGTAATTATATATATATATAAAATCTTTATGTAATTATAATACAAATATTTGATATAGGAATTCATAGTTTGGATTATGGATAATGTGGATTATTCTTGTAATTGTGTAATTAGTGATGTTGTTGTTTTTAGATTTAGCTACTCAGAACGAAATGTCTATGTAGCACGGGCTATGGTGATCCCGTAAAATTAGTGCTAGACAACTTTCATCATTAGGCTTGGAGCTGATGTCTACACGAGGCCTGACTGGTTTAATGCACCAGTATTGCAACATGATTTGTTGATTTTCTTGCTAGTTCTTTGTTCTCTCAAGGTGAAAAACCAGACAGTAACTAAAAAAGCAGTATGGTTTCTCTTCCCGCCAAACACACACCGAAACTACGACGTTGGTACAACGTTCGAACAAGTTTTAACACCACCTAACCAGTTATAACAACCAATATAGCAAGTTGTAACAACGTTCTAATACGTCATAAACACGTTAAGCCAAGATGTAACAACTTTATTACAAGTTGTAACAAGCGGAAAATAGAGACAATTTCGGTTTGTGTTTCCAGGGTTGAATAGTAATAATTTCACCTCTTAACGGATTTACAAATGACCGCAGATTATACTAAATCATTTGTTCCTATTTGTATCATTATTATTACACAATGAAACAGTTATTGAAGTTATTGTGAATGAAGTTATTGTTCCTCTGGGTTGTGTAATGTTCTGACATTATGCTTCCAAAGTATAGAAAATGGGTATTATTCTCCTCCTCACATTCTGCTTTGGTCTTTGTCTCAGACGGCATAGAGAAGACGTCTTGAAGGCACCTGATCATTGCCCCCCCCCCGACTCGTTACGTAGCTCTGTGACACATTGTTTATGGTCTAAGAGGTTATTGATGCCCGTGTTACCTCTTGTGGTGGCTTAATCTGAGATGATAGGCATCTCTTCGCCTTCTAAAGAGATAGTACCATGACGAAGTTACGAAAATGAGGCTTTTATATCATTTACAAAGATGATAAGACGTGACGAAGTTATGAAAATGAGGCTTTTATGTCATTTATAAAGATGATAAGACGTGACGAAGCTATGAAGATGAGGCTTTTATGTCATTTATAAAGATGATAAGACGTGACGAAGTTATGAAAATGAGGCTTTTATATCATTTACAAAGATGATAAGACGTGACGAAGTTACGAAGATGAAGTTTTTATGTTGTTTTATTGGTTAGAGGGAAAAATAATTAAACAATACGACATTTTCAGGACTCGATGTGTTATGGAAAACTTTGAATTTTGTTATAAAATAGACGAGTTATTTTATGATCTGTGAACAGTTTACACAAGTTTTGTCAAGTTTTATGCAAACTGATGGGATATTATTTATTCAGGTAGCAGTAAATATGTACCTGAGAATCAACTGTTTAAGGCTGCAATCTGGAAATGTGTGTGAGAGAGAAATATATGTAGCAGATACGATAATAGATATCTACTAAATATTTCTAACATATGGTTAAGAAGGCGGGGTCTAAGAGCTAACAGCTCGATCTTACACACACACACACATTTATCAAGATAATTAGGATAGAAGATGGAATAAAAACAGCAATTTATTCCATAAAGTAATACCTTACGAAATGGTATCACAAGTTTAATTGCTGCATTAGAGTCAGGCTTTTGTAACATGATTGTGTGGTGGTCAGGTAATTGACCTATTGCATAGTCGGCAAACACGAGGGAGAGACAGAAGAAAGAGAGGGAGGGAGAGGATAAAGAACAACAAGAAAGGGAGATAGAAAGGAGAGAGAGAGAGAGAGAGAGAGAGAGAAGGTGGGAAGAGTGACTTTAATACACCCGATCCTCCCAAAATGATAATCCTTACAATAACTATTCGGTCAAACGAACAAAAAATAACTATTCGATCCCAAAACAGTTCGTTTGTATTATAAAATTAACCCAAATGGCATTCTAAAGTTCAGAAATGGACCCATAGAATCTAACCAAACCTGTCCACGCAATCCCAGGTCTAATATACGTCATTTTAGGCCAAATATAGTTCAATCTTGCTTTTATATATATATGTGATTGTGGCATATATATATTTATATGTTTATATATATATATATATATATATATATATATATATATATATATATATATATATATATATATATATAAGTGTATCTTCGCTTATCCTGACCCCCTTCCCAGTGCTATATAGTCGTAATGGCTTGGCGCTTTCCCTGATAGTTATCCCCATCAGTCATTTCAGCCAACCCACTACCCCACTCAGCCATACCTGACCCACTACCGACCTATCCACTCCACAACCACGTTCAGGAAGTCACCGTTGCCAGTCTCCACTCTACCAACCGTGGCGAACTGTTTAATTCCGTGTGGACCCCGTAAAAGCTGCCGTGAGTGTCGAACTAAGTTCTCGGGGGAGATGTGGATTGTTTTTATAAATTGTCTTACGTATTGTGTAATAACGTCGTTAGCCATGCAGCAAGGTAATTGTTGATTGTGGGCGACCCGTCCTTAGGCTTGTCTAATCGGCGGCCAACACCAAATTTGCATTCGTTAATTTTATCTAATTTTAACTTATATATTGAAAATTTTTATTTTCTCAAATGTGAATTAATATTATATATATCAGAATTTGGTGTTTAATTAGGTCTAAATTAGGTAAGGCTCGGCGTTCAGGATTTGTAGGAAATTATGTGTAATTGTATTACATAGGTAAAGTGTTAAGTGAGGTACAGTTAGAACAGAGGACGAGAATGAAACAGTGTTCGAGAAAACTTCGAACTTCGAACGTGAGTCAACCCGGCTTCATCAACAAAACAGCTCGTCCTCATCAACCAGCTCGTCCTGCAAACAAAGACCCAAAGTCCATTCCAACCACCCGCCAAACCCCAGCTGTTTATGAATGAAAAACGCTTTACACACGACTCACAACTGATGACGTTCGAACACTTTCGGAATAAGTGTTTTACTGACGAATTTTATTTGAACCACAACGCTGTAAATGCTTCACCCACGTACTACAAACACAAATAATCGTCAACAGAACCTAAACATCTAACCTAACCTATGCGTATATATATGCACAATATGCTAATATATTATAATATTAATTTATATTTAATAAAACTCCCGTTTTGAATTAACAGCATGTACAAATTTATGAACGCGTCTGTGGGGTCGACCGCTGGATGGAATGTATATGAGTCGAGGATGGGTTGAAATGCGTCACCCACGTAATTCAAAATAATCACCCACAGACCCTAACCTACGCCTAACTAAACATAGAATTTTAACATACATATTAATAGTAATTTACATAAAACAAACTTAGTTTTATTGCACAATACGTAAAATTGATGAAGTTGGCGATCATTTGTATTTGAAGTATGTGGGTGAAGCATTTACTGAATTTCGATTCGGTAATCGTTGTCAGCGAAGCAATGTTTGAGAACTGTTCGAACGCCATTTGTGAGTCGTGTGTAAACAGTTTTTCATCATATAGATGAGGTTTGGCGGCCGAATTAGCGAGCATTTGGCCTGTCTTAATGAGCATAGGATGCTTTGTTGATGAGGACATATTGAGAACATTACGGTTTCAAAGGATATATTAATGATATAAATATGTATATATTAATATATATATTTGTGATATATTAATAAACGAGTGAAATCCTAAACACATAAAGGGCAGCATTAACAAATTGATGGGAATCAAATTAATTTTTTTTAAAGAAAATAGGCTACACAGCTTTCATTAAGTTCCGTGAAGTATTGTGAATATATGCTTACCTAGTTGGGTTTGTGGCGGTTGAGCTTCAGCTTTTGGCCCCGCCTCTTAACCATCAATCAATTGATGTATAGGTTTCTGAGCCTATTAGGCTTTTATCATATCTACACTTGAAACTGTGTATGGAGTCAGCCTCCACTACATCACTTCCTAAGCATTCCATTTGTTAACTACTCTGACACTGACAAAATTTTGTATAATGTCTCTGTAGCTCATTTGGGTACACAGTTTTTCACCTGTCTCCTTGTGCACTTGCGTGCGTGTGCGGTCGCGTGCTTGCGTGCGTGTGCGGTCGCGTGCTTGCGTGCGTGTGCGGTCGCGTGCTTGCGTGCGTGTGCGGTCGCGTGCTTGCGTGCGTGTGCGGTCGCGTGCTTGCGTGCGTGTGCGGTCGCGTGCTTGCGTGCGTGTGCGGTCGCGTGCTTGCGTGCGTGTGCGGTCGCGTGCTTGCGTGCGTGTGCGGTCGCGTGCTTGCGTGCGTGTGTTTGACCGTCTGGTGGCTATTGCCATGCATCAGAAGAGAGGTGAGAATTCTCTCGCTGGGAAATTTAAGAGAAAGTTTTCTTGTACTTGTGTTAAGAAGTCTTCGTGGCTCTGATTGGTAAGAATGTCATTAGTGCATGTGCTTCCTAGTACATTGTTAGTGAATGTGCTTCCTAGTACATTGTTAGTGAATGTGCTTCCTAGTACATTGTTAGCGAATGTGCTTCCTAGTACATTGTTAGTGAATGTGCTTCCTAGTACATTGTTAGTGAATGTGCTTCCTAATACATTGTTAGTGAATGTGCTTCCTAATACATTGTTAGTGAATGTGCTTCCTAGTACATTGTTAGTGAATGTGCTTCCTAGTACATTGTTAGTGAATGTGCTTCCTAGTACATTGTTAGTGAATGTGCTTCCTAGTACATTGTTAGTGAATGTGCTTCCTAGTATATTGTTAGCGAATGTGCTTCCTAGTACATTGTTAGTGAATGTGCTTCCTAGTACATTGTTAGTGAATGTGCTTCCTAGTATATTGTTAGTGAATGTGCATCCTAGTACATTGTTAGTGAATGTGCTTCCTAGTACATTGTTAGTGAATGTGCTTCCTAGTACATTGTTAGTGAATGTGCTTCCTAGTACATTGTTAGTGGATGTGCTTCCTAGTACATTGTTAGTGAATGTGCTTCCTAGTACATTGTTAGTGAATGTGCTTCCTAGTATATTGTTAGTGAATGTGCTTCCTAGTACATAATTATTAGTACCTGTCCCTCCTAGTACATTATTAGTGCCTAACCTTCCTGGTGCATTACGAGTGCTCATCCTTCCTAGTACATTATTAATGCATATGCTTCCTAACCTCGCCATACCTAGCAAAACCTAGCCTAATCTAACCTATCGTGCCTCCCCTAGCCTCGTACATCCCAGCCAGGCGGAGAAGAACCAGGTACTGTGAAAGTAGCAGCCGGAGGTATTCCCGCGGCACGGTGGAATTAACCAGTGTGAAAATAGGCAAAATAGAGTGTCGAAGTCAACAATGAAAAACGGAAAACACATCCGTTGTGACATCATGGAAGTGTTTATATAAGATATAAATCTTCGGATGTAGTGACTATCGTTAAGTTTACTTAAGGGCCACTGACGTTAGTGGCCTCGACGAGGACTGGAAGCCGGTGGCTTGTCGATGGTGTATCCCAAAGAACTGATATATTTGAATTAATATATCAGGTTTTATATAAATTTTTTAGGGTGAACAGGATGCGTCAGACATTTCCTCTGTGAGAACAATGAGATGCTGAACCACAGTGAGAGTCCTTGGTACCTCTCGCGTCTCCATTGTCCCGTTCACTGAAGGATACAGGAGTTAACTGATGACCTTCCGTCACACTCGCGTCAATGATGACGCCTTTGGTCATATCTCCTTATCCGCGAGGCTCAACAAAGGTGACAGTGGTGCGCCAGTAGAGGCTCCTTTCTCTCCCACCTACTCACAAAGCGACGCCCACAAAGTAGCTTTTGGGTCAGGAAGAGAGGCAATGAGAGAAGGGGTGGTGGACGATTTCTCTCTCACAGGAGCGCGAGTGTCGCTCACGCAAACAAGCGAGGCAGCCGCTTGCTTCGCGGGGACCTACATTGATTGTGAGAGTCAGTGTGCTTCGCGCCGTGGTGGAGGGAGGAGGGTGTTGCGGGTCCCTGGTCTTGGCCGGTACTGGCATGGTGTTTACCAATATTTATTTACCTAACAGACGTTGAAATATATTTAATTATATATATATTTTAAAGTGATTTAATTGTTCGTGCAGAAGTTAACTACTAAAGTGTGTAGTGTCGTTTTTCTTCTCGAAAATTTAATGTATTTCAGAACTAATAAACATTGACCAGAGAAAACATTACTGTTGAAAAGAATATTTTTTAGGCGTGAAAATGATTAATAATTAGAAGAATAAGTCGCAAATTCCTGGATTGAAGTCAAGAGGGATATCTATACGGATTTCTGAAGGTAAGATCATTGTAATTCTGTTCTTATAGGCTGTTTTTTGTGTGCATTAGCACGTAGGCCTATGACATTATAACGTATAGGATTTTTGCTGTTTCATTATATGGTAAAACCATAGACATT